>NC_088920.1:26562500-26630000 GCF_038396675.1 Hydra vulgaris
TCAGTTAAAAGCATAACTGGTAGGGCTGTGTTTTAAATTTTATATATTTTTTATATTTTTTAAGAATTATTTAACATAAATATGACATTTTTAAACTGTTCAAATTTTACTCATATTTTTATTAAAATTAAATTTTTTACAAGTTTAACTCTTTTTTAATTTACTGTCATTATTATTTTTTTGTTTTAAATATTTTTAGCATCCTCTTCATCCTGTGAAAATGGTGAGGTTATGCTGTGAAAATGGTGAGGTTATATTTTAATTAAATAAAATTGCAAACATTTTTTAATTTTTATTATATCCTTCTATTTGTAATTTTAGACATTTAACATTTGAGCAATACAGAAGTTATCGCTCCCAACACCCAGGGACTCTCTCGGAGAGGTCCTTCAATAAGTGGTGTTTGAAATGGCGGCTTATTCATACCGGAGTGTTGGGAGGCACCGAAGAAAAACAGCAACCTAAAGGTTGTAAATGTCTTTTAATAATGAAGATATTCACAACTACTTTATTGCTGCTTTTTCTCTAGTGATTTTTTTTTTTTTAATGTTGTAATTTTTTTTTTTAATGTTTTTTGTAATTTTTTTCTTAATAATATATGTTGAATATTTGGTTTGTTTTCGTCTTTTTTAATTTAAATTTTATTTGCTTTTCACCGATTAAATTAAATATAGTAAAAATGATTCCTTACCCAATTATCATAATATGATGTTACATTCTATTGTTAAAAATAATTAATTAGCAGTTTAATTTAATGAACTCACTGCTTTTAAAATTTACATTAAACCAAGACATTTATATAGCTAAACCATTATGTTTAGCTATATAAATGGAATTTATTTGTATCTCAATTTGATTTTTTATCTTTCATGTTTACAGTTTGGCTCCTTGAAGCATTTGTTATTTTGCTTTTTAATTAAAATATTTTAAATCTATTGTAATGTCTTTTATATTAAACTAAAGTTTACTAAAAGCCAATATGAAATAACGTCATAAAACAACACCGACAAGCTGCATCATGACAACAGTTTAAGTATGACAACAGGTTACAGAAAAGCAGGCAATTGTTTTTCAGTTTTTTTTTTGTTTTTTTTTATGTCTACTTATGTGTTACAAATTTTATTTTAGGTTTGTCATAAGACGCATTAATGCAATATAAAAGATCAAAGTTTACATATTTTTTTAAGTTTGTTATACACATGTTTGATTGTAAATTAAATTTTTTTTTGTTTGAAATCTATTTTTACTCAATTGTTTAGTTTTTTTTAATAAATTTATTTAGTTGTGTGCATTTAACGTTTTAAAGACAATTTCCTTTTTTAAAGAAACATGTATCAAGGGGATACCAAAATATTATTAACTTATGAATAGTTTACGTTCACTTTATATTAATCTTACTATTTAAAGTTCATTTTATAAAAAATGTATAACAAGAATTTAGCTTTACTTTTTCGTGATTTTAAAGCATGATAAAATGTTATTATTTTGTTTTAGTAACTAAACACGTATTTTGTTTAACTTAGTAATATTGAGGAAAATGGTTTTGTCTTACACTGATATGACCTATGTCAGTTGTAAGTTATTCAAACAATGTTAAGTAAATGGTAAATTATTTTACCTCCTCACACTTTTGATGTTAATTTGACAAATGATTTAATTTTTTTAATTTGAAGGGGTTTTTCTAAAAGGGTATTATATACACTATCGGAACTTTAAACTGTGGAAAACAGCCACTATAGTTAAGTAACAGACCAACCATTACCCGTATTACGGGTTGCTTTTTGCTTGTATATATAAACTATATATATATATATATATATATAAAAACTATATATATATATATATATATATAAAAACTATATATATATATATATATATATATATATATATATATATATATATATATATATATATATATATATATATATATATATATATATATATATATATATGAATATATACATATATCAGTATATTATTTTTTTTGGAAGCGCTTAAAAAAAATAAAAAAACAAAAGCGCTTTGTTTTTTTTGGCAGTTATATTGCAACAAAAACTTTTTTTTTTTTCATTCGCTCAACTTTTATGAACAGCGTCTTTTTTTTACTTGGTTATTTAAATTATTTTATCTAGCATTTATTCAATTATTTCAAGTTCAATTTTTACGCTAATTTTATTTTAATTTAAATAGCAGGAAAAAAACGAATTTTTTAAATCATGCAGACTAACTTAAAAAAGACCATCCTGCCAAGGCTTTTTTGTGCAGTGGCATTAGATTTGAAACAGAGAAAACTGATATGCATAAATGTATATATATATATATATATATATATATATATATATATATATATATATATATATATATATATATATATATATATATGTATATATATATATATATATATACATATATATATATATATATATATATATATATATATATATATATATATATATATATATATATATATATATATATATATGTATATATATATATATATATATATATATATATATATATATATATATATATATATATATATATATATATATATATATATATATATATATATATATATATATAAACTAAACCATTTTAATACTTATTTTAAACATAATTCAGAGTTTTACGCAAACTTCCAACTATCAGATAGTAACATCTAATGACCTGATAAAGAAATCAGAAGTTTTAAAAAAACATTGTATTTCAATTCTCAATATTTTATTTCATTTCAATTCAATTTTAATTCAGGTTTTTGGAAAAGTAAACAAAATAATTCTAATAATAAAACTAGAATAAAGAAAATTTAAAAACTTTATTACTAAACACAAAACTTGAAAAAATAAATTCAAATAAAAACTGAGTAAAGGCTGCAAGAAACTTAACAATCCAAATGCGCAATCAAATATTACTGTAGTAACCGTTAACTATTACAACAAGAAGTCAGCTGTAGAACAATAAGATTATTACTTATTGTCAGAGAGCGAGTTTTTAGAAAAAAACAACGAACAGTTATTTGACAAGTCACAAGTTTCCACATTCTTAGGAGAAAACCAGAAAGGTAAAGTTTGCACTTCTCAAAGTTTCAAGCATTTTACAACTCATTTAAAGTGTATAATAAAGTTTATTGTTGATACATTATTGGTAAAGGCAGAGGTATTATAATCAATCATATTGGTTTATGATGTGTAAAATTTAAAAAAATAAGATTTAGCTTAAAAAACAGTAATGCAATCAGCTCTCAGTTTAAGGTCAGCATTTAGCAATGCGAACCTAACTGTCAAGCTGAAATTATTTGCTATGAAATTGAAAACATAAAAACAAGCATGTACTCAATTTTTAATTATAATAATGCGAATGAAAATGGAAAAATAAACATCTTACTTAATTAGTTCTAACCAAACTAAAATATGGATTAAGGAGCGCAATATTTAAATTGTATAAAGTATTGTTAAAATAAAAACAGCAAGTTAAAAGCTTTTTATTTCAATTCTAAATAAATTAATTTTAAACACAAAACTGCAAAGCAAACTTTATTTAGATTTTAAAAATAATAATTTAAGGAATAAAAATTTACACTAAACCTTGGATGGAATAAATAAAATTAAAAACAATAAAGCAACATTTTATTTAAGTTAAAATAATAAAACCATTATAATAAAATTGGCATAATTATTTTTTTATATAAATTCCTATGGAATAAAATGCTGCTTTTATTTTTAAAATTTTTAAACAAAAGTTTCATTGAACTTAGCGTTTGTTTTTCTGTCAATTTTATACTAAATATTCGCAGGTTCGTTGATTTGTTGAACCCTGTTTCTAAATTTAGTGCGACTTTTCGGTGATCTTATTTTTCCTAGTTCAAAGGGCTGTGGAGAGTGTTTTGTGTTATGTGATCATTTTTTGCTTTAAGTATAAATTATAGTTCATGACGAGCTAAAGCTAAAGTCAGGAATTTTAATATAAGAGTTTAAACTTTATTTCAAATAACTTTAGGAAATTTACATTCACACTTACTGTTTTTAGTTCATAACTTCCTATCCTTCATTTTATTTAGACTAAATTCCATTAATTGATCCAACTTAAGAGTATATATAGATATATATATATATCCCTAGTAGCAATAAATATTGATGCAATAATAGTGCAATATTAGGTATCAATATGGGACAAGATATGTAATATTGCGCCTATAATGGTACACAATATTGACATACCAATATAGGCATAATATTTTACATCTCAAACCTCTAAGGGACCAAGAAAATAGTTTGAGTTACCGAATGTTAGAGTTATCCGAACATTCTACACTACGAACTTTTTCCAATGAGGAAAAACAATTCTTTACTTTTAATGTTGACACCGTATTCTTTTCTTTAATTGATGTTGTATTAATTTTTTAATATAAAATCAATGTCTCTTTTTAGCTATAGAATCCATTACAAAATGTAAATACAATAGACAACTTATATATATATATATATATATATATATATATATATATATATATATATATATATATATATATATATATATATATATATATATATAAATATATATATATATATATATATATATATATATATATATATATATATATATATTTATATATATATATAAATATATATATATATATATATATATATATATATATATATATATATATATATATATATATATATATATATATATATATATATATATATACAGTTAATTCCCTGTAAGTCAAACACCGATTACTTAAATTTTGTTATCTTGAAATATTTTCTATTCTCCCTTGAAAGCAATAACAAATCTTTTACTTAGCATTAGTTAAACATTCGTTTAGTCAAACCGATTTTTTTGGTCCCTTTGATATTTAAATAAACATGAAAAAAACATCATTCAAATATTTTCTTCTAATTTTTGGTTGTTTTTTTTTTTATTTCAAATTTTGACCTCAGTTTATGATTTTTTTTTATTTTTGTTTTATAAAAAACGTTTTTAAATTTTAACTATGTTTTATAAAAAACTTTTTTTATTCTTAAGTTTGTATTATAAAAAGGTATACTTCTTCTAAAGATATAAAAAACTTTTTCTTTTGAATATCAAGAATAATTTGTTTCACCAAAGTATATTGTCCCGCAACTTTTTATTATAAAATTATACCAATTCAAACTATTCTAATATGAAAAAATATTTTTATCGTTATTTTTTTCATCTTAACAATTATTGCTATCATATAACTAATTCTATTGTTTCCTAATTAACATAATTCCTAATAATACTAATTTATAATATATCAAATCAATATTATACATTTATATATAAGTTAAAACCTTAAAATAGATAAAAATCAACCTGCTCTTACACAAACATATATATATATATATATATATATATATATATATATATATATATATATATATATATATATATATGTATGTATATATATATATATATATATTTAGATAGATAGACAAATAGATATACACACAAACACACATAATTAAAATAACTATACAGTTAATTTGTATTTACCCTAACAACCATGGTTGAATAAACAATGAAGAATCATAAATTAACTTTAGCAAAGGGGTTGCAATTAAATAATTTTTACCACATGTTTTTAATAAAGCTTTTAAAATTGAAGGCTTATAATTGTAGCTTGAGATTTTCAGAGCTTCTATTTCAGGTTTTTGGGCATTTATTGAAATTTTTACACCTTTTAAAACTTTTTCTTTCAAAGAACTCCTAAATAGAAAATAATTTTAACTTAAAAAAATTAGCTTAAAAAAGTAATAACAAGAAAAATCTTTACCACATTTTATTGTTAAATATTTAATCTATAATAAAAACTTAAATTAGATAAAATCTCCATATTTTTTCAAAGATATATAACTCCTAAAATTACAGAATTAAAAGAAAGATCCATTAAAAATACTTTTGTGATTATGATGAATGAAAATAATGATGATAATTATAATGACGATTATGATGAAAATGATAATGGAAAATATGATAATGAAATTGATAATGACGATTATTAGGATGAAAAGTATAAAGACAGTAATGATGATATTGATGATGATGATTATGATGATGATGATGATTGAGATGATAACTGTGATGATGATAATAATGATGTTGATTATGATGATGATGGTAATTATAATGATGATGGTTATGATGATGATACTGGTGCTGTTGGTGGTGACAATAGTACAGATAAGGAATATGATAATGAGGGTGATATTGATTCTTACTTCTTATACTTTTTTATTTCATCGTCCCAACAAACTTGAAACTTTTTGCTAACATATGAAGAAGTATTCTGTTTTTGAAGTTTCCAAATATCATCATCGTTTAAAGGCCTTTTGAATCCTTTAATTAAAAATCTAAAAGTTAATAAAACTAATTAATACATAGAAATATCAACCAAAGCTTTGCTCCTTTCTTAAAAATTTTATATATTTGTTCTTTAAAGTGTTTTTATTTCTCCATGTGTAAATAATATCAATGACTTAAATTAGTCCATTCTAATAACTATTTACACTTTTTTTTTATTTTACAAAATCAATGGTTCTTTTTTAAAAAAGTTTGTAAAACAAACTAAATAAATATACTTTTTCACAACTATACAAACTATTTAAATATTTTTTGTAACGATTTTACAAACAGTTTTACAAACAGTTTTACAAACAATTTTACAAACAGTTTTACAAACAGTTTTACAAACAGTTTTACAAACACTTTACAAACAGTTTTATATACAGTTTGTAAAACAGTTTCAAAACTTTTACAAACAGTTTTACGAACACTTTACAAACAGTTTTATATACAGCTTGTAAAACAGTTTCAAAAATTTTACAAACAGTTTTACAAACAGTTTTACAAACACTTTACAAACAGTTTTATATACAGTTTGTAAAACAGTTTCAAAAAATTTTGTAAAACAGTGTTTGCTAAAAAATTTTTAAAACAAATAATGATTTTGTTTAAGAACAAAAGCACTTATACAGATGATTCAATTAATAAATAAATATCAAAATAGAAGTAAAAATAGCTCAATGTATAAATACCATATAAAAATATATTTGGTTGTTAAAGAAATAATCGGAGTGTTTGTTTTATCTTATATTAATATTGACCTTTTAACAGCAAGTTGATCGAACATATATGAAATATTAATTTTGTCATTACAATCACTTTTAATACTTATAATGCTTAAAGTAGAAAATCATTACTCAGACATGGATGATCTTAAACAATTTTCAACTAATTTTTATTATTTGAGTAATCTTTCTCCAGAGGTTACAGTTAAAGGCTACAAGTTAAGAAGGTAAATAGGATAACACGTTATAATCGGTCAATAATGTTTTTAATGTTAACATTTGATAATGGTGATTAAAAATTGGTTATGGTGTCAAAATAAAAAATCTAGAGCATTTGATGCACTCATATGGTTTTTTTCTGTAAAACATAGTGCAAGATTCTCAACTTCATCGCACAAATCTAATGGATTAATAATGCTTTCTGTTTTTGTAGGATTAAACAGTTTAATTTGTAAATCTGCCAACATCAAAATAACTAATTTTATTTGAAAAATTAAAACTTTTGTGCGTTGAAAAAAAACATACTTCTATTTTGAAAATGCTATATCTATAGGTGAAAAATAAAAATTGATTTTTTTTTGTTAGTTTTTTTGAAATGAAATAGAGTTATTTTTTTGCCTGGTCGATTTAGCATTATTTATTTCAGAGTTCTGGTCACAAAATTAATTTGATGTAAGGAAGAAAGTAAAGATCGTAACTTTGTTTTAAAAGAAATCAACAATATACTATTGTCAACGCAACTATTGTTTCCAAACCCTTAAAGATACTTTTAGTAAAGGGCGGTGTGTTAAATAGTTAAAAATAAAGGGTAGTCTTATAATGGTACTTTTGAGGATTTTCTAAACAAACTGAAAATGAATTTCCATAACTTAAAGCTAACAAATAAATTGAAGGCAATAACAATCTTGATTCTTTTGAAATAGCCAAAATTTTAGCTAAATGGTCATAAGACTGATAGTTTTACCCTAAATTTTGCGAAGTGCTTTCTTTCATATATTGCTAACATAAAAAGGAAGGTAACTGCAGACAACAGAAAAAACATATAGAATGCTACAAAGTCAAAAATAGTTTCAGTTAAAATAGTTACTTGAGAAAGTATTACATACACTAAAGCTATAAGTAACAAACCATATAGTGACTATTTGAATCAGCTGTAATTCTGAAAAAAAAACATTGCAGTTGTCCTGTTAGTGCAGATGGATTGTGTACTAGATTGCATACTTGCACTTTTGTGATTCATTAAACACTGCAATGACACACAAAAAAAGGTTTTGGCTCCAGTACAGAACAGTTAAAAAGTAGTACCATTGATTAAAAAAGGATTTATTCCAAATAACCATCTCTTAAAACTAAACTGAAGAAAAACTGTAAAAAAAAGAGCTAGCATAATAGTTATATTAGCAGAACCAGATCAAATTTATTTAAAAAAAGATGTTTCATTAATTGTTAAAAACTTGAAAAAACATTGAAAAAAAATTGTTGAGTTTTAAAATGTTTATTGTGTAAAAACGAAATTTAAATCTTAGATTTAATTGAGATTTAAATTTCAAATGACTTACAGCCAAATTTAAGTTCCAAGAATGTTATACGTGGGTCAATATTTTCGTTATAAATACACAAAAAGAAATGTATTTGCTTAATCAGATCATATCTGTTTAAACACCCCATTGTTTATCAAAATATTATTCACCTTGATAACACTAAAATTACAAACATTGACTTCAACATTATTAAACTCAAAGATGACTCAAATGACAATAATACTTCAAGAAAAAATAATTTATTTATAAATAATACAAAGTCTCACTGATATCAACCAGTAATATTAAAAATACTGATCTAGATTGGCCATGTAGATGAGTATTTTCAACATTATTGGATGATATTAATGAGATCACTAATATCATAGCAGTAATGATGGTTTAAAAAACAGTGGACTTTATATTATCATTTAATAGCGAAAGGTAATGTATTTATATTAACCTTAGAAGTTGTGTGGCTCCAAAAAATATAGTTATAATTACATAAACTTTGAACAAAACACAAAAGTGTAGTATAATTAAGAAAACATAAAATTACAGCTGGTTAACTATTTTGTTTACTTGGTTTTATACAGAGACTTAGTTTTATATTATATTAGGATGTTATTTAAAATGGGAGATATACACAGAAGCTGATATCATTTAGAAAGTAATAGAAAACGTAAATTATTAGAAAACTTTTTCAAAAGCAAAATTTAAAAGATGAGGATGTTTGAATTGCTTAGTAAACAATAAATAAGGTTGTAGCCTTGATAAATTAGATCTCTTGGGAATTTTATATAACGCTTCACAAAACGTTAATAACAACTATGGACAGAAATGTCGAGGTTAAAGATTGATGAGAAGTGTAAAATGTATGTATTTGAACCAATTACATATAAAATTAATTTAATTGTACAGCGTTGAAGTAATTTAATTGCATATAAAAAGCTAAAAATCGTGCATATTATTATAACTTTAAAAAACAAATACTGAAAGTATTTTAATAAAATTTAGCAACAGTATATTTGGGCTACATTATGAAGAAAGCAACTAACACACTCATACTTGGTTTTAAGGAAAGTTGTTTTGATTGTTTCAAATTTCTTCATTAGTAATAAAATCTTAAATAAAGTTGTTCCTCAATCATTTAGGTCAATACTATATAATCAACCATATAAAAGCTTCAATTTTGATTAAAAAATAAGTTTTTAATGATAGCAATAAGAAAAGATCTTTTACACCTATCTAGCTAGAAAAGAATAAAGAATATATTACTGTTGTAATGGCATTCAAAAATTATCAATAAGAATAATATTTTACTCAAATCAATTATATTTTATGTCCAATAAGAATTCTTCAACTTTTAGAAACGCAATATCTCAGGAACAGCAATTCTTAGAAAAAAAGTATAACGATGATTTCATCATCTACAATTTTAGTTTAGTAAACTTACTAATTACCGCAAAAACAGGAAATAATTTTTTTGCCTCTGCCATTATATAAATGTTTTTGCAGTTGTAAGATTAGTAGGGACTTTTAATACTTTAATATTTGTAATAATATCCCCAAGGTCTACGTAACTTTTAGAAACATTACATAAAAGTCAAAACTATTTTGAATAAAAAGAAGTTTATTTTAAATAAATTTAAATAATGTTAAAGCACAAAAATACACGAGTTGTAGGAAAACGCTGATTCTGAGCCAAAAACTTATTTCAACCATCACTTCATCCATAATTTCATATCATATTTAAGCTATGATCCCAAACATAATTTCTGAGCCAAATTAAAAAAGTATGGAAATAAAATAAGCTTTATTATAACTATAATCTATATATAAGTAATAGTTACATCACAACCATAATTTCTGAACCAAAATAAAAAATATATAAATTTAAAATAGTAGTAGACATTAACAACCATAATATATTAATATATCGTCGGCTTACTATCAATACCTTCAATGTCCTTTTTTACAAATTTTATAGGAGACACAACAAACTAATAATAAATACATTAGACCCACAAAAATGATTTATTTTGATTGAGTTTCATTATTAAGTGTAACTACTAATAATTAATACACAAATTCCAATTTTTCTTTCAATTTAGTGGATTAATTAGCCTAAAATAAGAAGGTTTTACTCAGATTTTTTGTGCAATCATTAAGACATAGTAGGTTTTAAAACTTTTTATTAATTTACAAAATTCAACATATTAAAATAACTTTTACAAGATTATATGCAACTAAAAAGCTTAATTAAAATAAAGAAAAACGTTGTACTTAAGTAAATATTTGGTTAAAGTTAAGACTAAATTGCACTTTTTTTATGTAAATATTTTTTAATCTTGAAATCGTAAGTTATCATAGAAAGTATGATAATCTACAGGAATTAAATTTTTTAATTCCTGCAAATGGCAATATTTGCTTTTTTTAATGGGCCTAGGTAACTTATATAAAGGCGTTATTGTAGCATTTATAACAGTTTTATTTCTTGTACTGCGCTTTTCTAAACACTTCCAGTCATCATCGAAATCTAATTTATAATAGATTTGGCCATCTGGTCTATACTGAATGGCACGTAAATCTGTTACAGTTGGATCATCAACTTTATAGCCCTGACGAATTGATGTGTAATATCGTAAATTTGAAAAGTCTTTAAAGAAAATATATCCCAGATACTCAACTTCATAAAGTTTAGGTTTCGTTCTTGCTCTTTTTAATGAAGTCAAATAACAAGCAGGTGTGTACATGTCCCTATTTCGAATGCTTCTTTCAATAGCCGAATGCATGCTGTCGCATTCCATTTGTGTGTGTCCGGATACCAAATATTTTCGGGTGATAGTAATGTTTTTTATCTGGGATAGATGTATTAGAGAATTTGCAAGCAGTGAATTACGATTTTGATAATTGCATCCATCACTATATAAAATTACTTCTTTACCAGGCAACACGTTCGCTTTGGTTTCAAGGAAACTATACGAAATAGAAGCAAGTTCATTGGATGTAACTCCACCTTCTCGTTTGTGTCACAAATAACAATAGCCATCTTTGGTTTTTAAATTGATAATAGTGTAATTGTGAACTATTAGCTTTTTCTTATAATAAAGAGTCAATGCTTTCAGTATTGGACTAAGCAATATCGCTTCCAGATCTAGGGTATATACATGTTCAGCGTGATCCTTGTCGACCTGTTTTTCTTCTCTTGCTCTTATTTTGCTTCGAATGTGTGAAGAATATGCTTCCTCAGAAGTATTGCCATACTTATATCGTATACACAAATTACACTGATCTTTCTTATGGTGAAAAAGGCTCAAATTGTTGTTTTCAAATTCTTCATAAAACACTGTGACAGATAAAATTTGTAGGTCACTTTCCTTGCAATACTTGGCATACTCTTTGTATAATGCCAATTTAGATTGCCAGATAGACTCTAGATATAATATACTTGAAGATGCTCGACAATAGCGGGACTTCATTTTTGGTAGAAGGGAAAATAATTGTTGTAAACCTTGTTTTTTCATTGAATCTTTCTTATTAATACTTTTGTCTGGCTTTGTTGGTCTTACGTCTGCTTTATGCATAGCCCAGTTATGTAAGGTTCATTTACCTATACATAGCGTGTTTATAAACATTTTTGTACACACTCAAACTCGAACACCGTCTCTTTTAAGGAAACAAATGAACGTATTTGAACGGCGTAATGTTTCATTAACTTGATTCTTTTTTTTTGGGGGGGGGGGGGGGGCAACACTATCAACTAAATTAGCTACGTAAGTTTTTCTCTGAGACCAGTTAAATTCTTTCCAGAAATGGTTAAAAATTTTTAATCTATCGTCTTCTGTAAATTTTCTGCACTGTATTTTTGTAGTTTTAGCACTTTGCTTACAGCTGCAAAAGGGTTTTAACTTTCTTGGTTCTCTTTCCGGATCAATTACTCAATTTCCTTCTGTGTTTATTTTTAATCCATAACATACCCGTCCCTTTTCTCTTTTACTTTGATATTTTCTCTTTCCCAATCTTTCTTATCTACCCTACGTTTTCTTTTCCTTGCGTTATTTAGTCTTTCTTTCTCAACTTGTCCTTCTTTTTCTTCTGTACACTCCTTGTTAGTATCATTAGGAATTGCACTACTTCTCGGCAAGTCGTTATACAGTATCTGGTCCATAATAACCGTTATCAACAAATTTTCTGTACCTAAAATACTTTTTTTATTTAAACAAGCTTCAGTGGTAATATCAGCACAGGAAACCGCCTGAATTTCTTCAACAGAATCAAGGCATTCTGCAAGTAAAACGGAACTACAGTTGTCCTTATCCAAACTTTTCTTGTCTTAAAAGTACTGTGATAGAGATTCATTTACACTAAAATCTTCAGTATTAGAAAAAATATTTTCTGCACAGTCTACAGTTGCGGAACGGAAAAAATTATCATCGTCATTTTTGTCTGATTTTTCTGAGTTTCTCAAAGTAATAACAGCTAATTCTATTTCGTTAATAAAGTTTTCTATACAGTCAGTCTCATTACTCAGTCTATCAGTTACGATATTGTTGCTATTAATATCGATCATCAGCAAAATACGACGAGATCTGGAGTTGGGATAGATAAACTGAAAATAAAAATATAATGTGTGAGCATTTTTTTAATACAAAATGAATTTTCAAACTAATTTAGTACTTCAAGTAATTCAAAAAATAATTCTGATCAAAACTTCTATGTCTCTTTTAAAATAAAAAAATTAATACTCAAAAGCTTCTATATGTCGTTTAAGTTATATAAGGATTAATATTGCAAATAATAACTATAACTAGTTTAAAAATTTAATAAAAATACATTACTTACCTCCATTATGATAGAGCTATCCATTTTGTATTTTCAAATCACAGCCAACACACTCAAAGTACAATAAATTTGTATGATCTAAATTTCAAACCTATAATTTTGATATATATTTTAGACATGATGTTATGAGTAAAACAATTATGTGTCTGTGGGTTAGAAGGTTTTGACCATAAACAATAGATGGCAGTTTATTATATTTCCGAGGCAATTAGATTTATGTGGTTTTGTATAGAGCTGCGCATTAAGAACTAACCAATTTAAGTCAAAACCTCAAAAATATGAGGTTTTGATAGTAAGCCGACGATATTATGGTTACATCATAACTATAATTTCTGAGCCAAAAAATTTTTACATTTTGTAATTTTAAATCAATTTTTAGGCATAAAGTAGGCATGGAATTGGTACAATTTACGTCAAATGAGATTGTAGTTGTAGAATCATTTGTTACTTTTGATTGATACAATAGTCCAGATGATGTATTATAGATAAGGCTACATTAGCACCGTTCCATGAAGAAAGAAAAAATTTTCTAAACCAGATGAACAGTAAAAACATAAACTATTAACATCATACCCAGCAAATATTGTACAAGGTTGTACTGCAGAGTTAGTACTTACCGGGGAATAGAGTGCGTCATACATGCGTACTCTGGATTCCCACCAATTTCTAGACGCACCAACAACATGAAATCTAGCACATTTTAAATAAACACCATCATTATTATCTACAATATCAAATAATATATATTCTCTACCATAAACTGTATTCAAATATCTAAACATTGATGAGTAAAATTTAAGAGATGAAATTGATTGTGGTATTGATGGACTTAATGTAATAAAAGGTTGTGGCCAATATATTAGTGTATGACCAGTTTTATTGAGCAATTCAATTGCTAGATTGGCTTTAAATGGTAAACCATATGTAAAGTATCTTCCTAATCCAGTATTAGAAGATACATTACAACCTTGTAAAGAGTTTGCATAATATGGTCCACCAAGTGAAGAAAATAAAAAATCAGTGGTTAAGCTATACTATTTATTCCGTTAATAGATATAGAAGAAGAAGAATTTCCTATGCAAAGTTTATTATCTGCGTATATTCTAATAAATACGTTACCAGATACAGTTACAATAGCACTTGTTCCTGTAATTACTAACCATAGTTTTCTGAAAATACCAAGATCGCCATTTGGAATAAAAAATGCTGATCCATCATTAAACCTTTATTTGGTGCAAGTGTCTGTGATTTTACTCCCAAGCATGTTAATCTTGAATTTGATATTATTTGTAAACTGCTAGGATTAGGTATTATACCATCAACATAATTTTTGTAGCAGCGTCATTTGAGTTAGTAGGTTCTGCTACATTTATTAATTTATTATAATTCATGTTAACATTATTAGTTGCATTATTTTTTTCTTCTCTCCTAATAAACAAGTTAGTAGCTTGAGATGTTGTTAAACCATTTGCTACTTGATTTGTAGTTGAATTATTATTGCGTCCAAATTTATGAACAGTCATTTTTATATGTATAGAAAACTTTTTTAACCATAGATTGTTAATAATATTCTGATAATCACATCTTTTATCTAGTTTTCTTAAAACATATACATACAAGTGTCCACAAAATGAGGTCTTTCCAAATTGAACTCTTTCACTACTATAAAAAACGGGACTTTTTAAATAATTAACAATTCTTTATACTAGCTAATGCAATGAAATACTTGCATACTTGAATCTCCTGTATTAAATATTCCACATACTTTTTTTGTGTATTTTAAGGTAATTCATCTCTTACAAATACACCTTTAAAGTGTTTTAGCTTTAGTTTTTTTGCTGCTTTAAATAATTAAAAACTTGTTTGCGGTTCATTTGGTAAAGTTATTTCTTCAACATTGATAAGTTTATGATAACTGTTATTAATCGTTTCCATTTTTTTAATTACAAATTGTTTTTTTTTTCTAAAATAATTATTTGACCTTTTTTTCAGCCTCTTTGACCACTTTGACCTACAAATTATAGTTTTTTCTTCTTCTTGTTTATAGCGCACATATGGTAATATGTGTATACCATCTTCTAAAATGACTCTTTTATCGTCTCCTGCGCTTTATGCTATTTTGTTGATCTCTTTTGTGTAATTTTCATATACATGGGATCTTATTACATTCATTTTCCTAATATGATTCCTCTTACATAATAAACAAACTTTGTAATCTTCAAGTGTTATATTTTTTAACAACATTTTTCTTTACTTCCTTACATTTTTTGTAATCTTTTCCGTGTACTTTGTAAGAATACAACTTTGATCGGATTCCTATAAATTCTTCGATTTGTGCTCATGCTGATTCATCTTTAAACATTCATATTACTTTCTCATTAGCACCAACTTTAAAACCTGCATTATTAATTGCTGGGTGCTTTCGGTCAAATACATTTGTTTCAAATTTGCTTTCAGCATCATTAGAAATATCTGCATAAAAGTCTTCTGATTTCATTTTGCTTGCTAGAGAAACTGTGTTTGTGAATAATAGTTTTGCTTAATCAGAATATTTATTTTTTATGTAATCATTGTGAAACTCATACATTAGTGTTTTACTTAAATCTAATATACTCATACCTAAGTAAATTGGTTTGTTATAAACTAATTTTGTTTTTTTCATATGTATTGCTATTAAGTTTTCATCAAATATTGTTCTGCTTTCATATTTGGTTTAGATGCTAATTTAACAGATTCATCTCTGTTTATAACTAATCTAATATTAACTCTGTTTTCAATATTCTCCATTGTTTTTCCAAATACTGAATTATTCATTAGTTTAAAAAAGTCTTTTTCGAAATCATTAGTTGCTTTAGTTTTTAGATTTGTATTTAGTTCAATGTATTCACTCAACTATGCTCTTTCTTCAAACTTTATTCCTTTATGAAATTTTATAATCTGTAATCCTAATCTTTCATACAATTTAAGATTTTCATAATGAGCTATATTATTTTTCTTATTGTTTAAGTAAAGTATTAATTTTTCAACATTATCAACGGTTATTCTTTCAGGTGCAAGTGGATAATCATTATGATCATTATGTAGATTTTCAGGGTAATCTAAATCAACTTCTAGTATACAGGAAATTGATTTCCAGTTTACTAACTCATTTTCATACATCCATTTAAAACCATATGTGGGAACTGACCTACTCATTGCCTACGCATATAAGTTATCAGCATCTAGAAACTGTATATATGCTGATTGCTTGCTTTGGTCATGTACTTTTTATTAGAAGCTCCTAATCTATTAGATTTCATATTTATTCCACCTCTTATTCCTTGCTTTATCATTAATAGCATATTATAATCACTGAACAATTCTAATTTTATTTTTGTTTTCTTTATTGCTGCATCCCAAGCTAATCCTGGTGATGTATAATACCAAGCAGGATCTAATTTATAACAATTAATACAAACATCTCTAAAATATTCAAGTGCATCAGTTAGTAACATCTCATCTGAAACGTTGTACAAATCATGATAATCTCTAAATATTTTACAATTAAACTCATTCCGTCCAAATTGTACATGTGAGTAATCATCATCACTTATACCTTCACCATTTAATTTTGAAAAAAACAATTCTTTTGGTGGTAAATGTGCTTCAGAAAAGTTATTAATAGAATCAACCCAATCATTTGGGTAAACACCATATCTTGGTGAAAAATCTAATTTTTTACCTTGGTGAAAAATCTAATTTTTTACCTTGGTGAAAAATCTAATTTTTTACCTTGGTGAAAAATCTAATTTTTTACCTTGGTGAAAAATCTAATTTTTTACCTTGGTGAAAAATCTAATTTTTTACCTTGGTGAAAAATCTAATTTTTTATCTAAGAAACGGAGTTGACGCTTAATTTCAACTTTCTCACCATCTTTATTAATAAACTTACCAACTTTAATTTCCCAAGAAAAGCTTATATGCTTTTTTTCATTATTTGGTAAACAACTCATATTTCCTCCGAATAATTTCTTTATAAACAAGTGACAATCATTACCAGATAAATTGTGAAATATAACTGGAAAGAATTAAGGAATTTTATAATTTAAATTACTATCTTTATGAGCAGCACCTCTATATTTTCCAGTAAATGGCAGTGGTCGCGTACTTTATCTTTTTCAAGATCTTCTCCACAAATGTAACATTATATTGCAGCATTAAAATCATCCTCGTTTTCAAGAGTTTTTTGGAATTTTTTTGAAAATTTAATTGTGTCAAAAATTTTGTGACTGGACTGCTTCGATAAATACTTTCTTCAAAATATTTAATATAATAACAGAATGAACTTGGAATATGTCTTTGATATTGCTTAGTATAGGAATCATTTGGATTTTGTGAACAAGTGTTTATTAGTTTGATAAAACTCTTAAAGTCGGCATATACTACAAACGGTACTCTCATAGATCTATTATGATTATTGAATTGCATTGTTGAATTTGGTTTTGGAAGTTCAATAAGACGGAATTATGTGTGTCGCAATACAATTTATGATTAGATAAAGGTTCTTCAGTATTAAATCCTTAAAAACAATTTCTGCAATTGTGAATGGTACATCGTTTCTTAGATGTTTGTGAAGAAAGTAATCTGTCTAAACTTTTTATTAAACAATAATGATGAGTAACACTATATCAGATTAATAATAAATCTATTGAATATTTACAATTATTATTTTTAGACACACGCAAAATATGAACTGATGAATTTTCATATCCAAACACATTGACACTGGTATCTGTTTGCTTTTCTCAAATTGTGTAATTTGGTTTGATGATACTGGAAAATCTATTTTTTCTAAATTTATTTTTACAGCTTGATTTTTAAGCTCCTTATCTACTCTTTCGGGATGATTATCTGTTGGATTTAATGCTCTTGCGATACACCACTTAAAACACTCATTATCTTCATATTTTATATTAATTATTGCCTTTTTAGTTGCTAAATTTTTATTACATGGAATGTAAGATTTAGCTTATATAGGGTTATGCTCAACAATATTTGTGTCCATTTTTTTAATAAAGACAAACCTTCAACCTGAGCGCAATTGTTGAAATGATGATAAATTTTCCATAATTCTTAGCTTTGATATTTCATATAATTTTTTCAAACCTGTTGATTTTTATACAACTTAATTCTTCGCTGAATATTCAGCAGTTGTGAATTTAGTTTCTCCTGTTTTGTTATCAGTACGCTCCATTTTACAAGAGAAACTATAGAAACCTTTGATTTTCTATTTTCATTTAGTATTTTAATCAGACTATTTTTTACAAGATTCATAAATGATAAAGCAACATAAGCTTTTTCACACGCAGCTGTAAATTTTTGTGTAGCATTTCTAATAGATGATTGTGTTATGTTAAATACTATTTATTTTTTAAATCCAAATTTATTGCACAACTTTGTTACTATATATTTTAATGCTTTAATCTTTTCATTAGTTGTTTTTTTATTTCTATCAGGAACAGACGTAATCCAATTTGCAATAGAACTGTATATACTACTTGATTCTTTTCGAAATATTGCTGTATTAGTTGCAATAAAAGTTGTCGGAGTTAAAATTGTTGAAGATGATTTATCCGGAATCGGTTCGTCTAATATATTTTATACTGCTCTTTGTTCAACTAATGGAGCTTGTACTGCTTTTTGTTCAACTAATACAGTTTCTCCTAACGCTCTTATGAGATCACTTTTTCTCATTCTATAATAATATCTAAATTTTCGCTCTTTTGCGATTTGTTGTAATTCTTTGACATTTTTGTTTTACATTTTTATACAACAAGATTTTTTTTTTTATTTGTATATTTCTTCTATCATTCTAATATTTTTATTTTCTATACTTAAAGTCTTTTTTTTCTTCTTATAATACATATATAAGTTTTTTTTTTTTATATATATGTAAAGATTTTGTATGATTTCTGGGATTGTTTCTTAATTTTTTTCAGATTTTATAATCTCAATTTTAACACCATTATCAACTTTTCCATCACGTAATTCAAAATATCTCCATTCATGCTTAGTTATGCGCATAGCACTATGTAATGATGGATTTATTGTAGTTTCTCCTGTTTCCATGTTAGTTATTTTAACAGACACTATATTATTTCTAATTGCCCCTAATCTTTCAGATTTTGGATCTATAATTTTTTCTGGTTTTTCAGGATTTTTTCTAGGTCTCCCAACTGGTCATTTCTCATTTACTCCTTTCACTGGATGTATTCTAGGTCTACCAGCTGGTCTTTTCTAATTTACTTCTCTCACTTCAGTCATAGATTCTATATTTGATAACCCATTATCTATAGCAATCATTAGCAATGTAGCGAGATTTTCAGATGTTTTTGAAATGTTACTTTCTTCTAATAGATTTTTAAAATTTTTCTTTGTATATTTCATATTCACTTTATTACATAAAGAAAATAAGTTTAAATTATTTTCAAAAAAAATTTAATATACAATATTCGTTTTATTTCCGTCTGATTGAAATTGTTACAATCTATCAGATAATACAACGGCAAATGCTACAGTATTTGCTGGATCAGCCGCATTAAATCTTGCTATAATTTGTACATCTACTATTCATGATTTTAATCTTTCTGACTGTTTACTAGCATCAAAAACAAAAAGTGGGTATAAATCATTATAATCAGAAGGAGTCGTACTGTTTTGTGTGATCAATTCATTCATTCCAAAAATTTTTTTACTAAACACAGAGGCATCTCTTTAAGCTCTTGAAAATTGCTGGTTTGGAAATGATAAACTACAATCACCAGAAGGATATCTTTCCTGATTAAGCATAATGTACATATTTTTAATGTATATAATGTACATTATTTTAAGTCACAATGATCAAGTATTGAAGTATTAAGTTTTTGGTTTCCATCTTAATTTGTTTGGAATCCTACAATAATGTATCTCGGTTTTTCAGGAGATGTCTGTACGCTAAATTTCCAAGAAAATGTTGTAGATTGTGGAACAGATATAGTATCACACTGCCGCACATGAAAATTTCATGTTTCAATAATCATGATTCAATAGTTTTATAAAGATTATAACTTTCTACATCTGATGGAATCACATGTGGTATAAACAATTGTATTTTATCAAGAATAACTTTTCATGCAGCTGCAGCAGCAAGTCTGAAAATTGTATCATTATCACTTTTTCTTACAAGAGTTAATGTATGTTTAAATCCATAAATAGCTTTGTCGTAATCATCACAGAATTCAAAAATGTGCCTTAAAGGTATGCTAAATGAAAATGCTCCTTTTATAGTTGCCTTCTGAATTATGTGTGCTTGTCTTAATGCAAACCCTGAGTACTACTGTTGTTACAGAATTTTTACACCACAAATGATTGAATCCTTGTGCTAATTGAAAGTTGTTTGGGTATTTAAGCATTCCTAACATTATAGTTGCTTGGCCTGGATGATAAATAGCTTCTAAATCTTGGTTTGATAATTGGTAAGTTATTTGAAAAATATGCACATAATACCATTATTTGTAAGTGACACTTTATCTGCGTTAGTATAAGGTGTTCCATCAGCTTTAAAAAGTCTTCCTTCAAACAAGAGAAAAGCCTCAGATGGAATTGTAAACAAATCTTGTTGCTCAACGTTAATTCTTATTTTTCCTGCACTATTTAAACTTGTACGAGCCACCGGCTCACATTCATGGAATTCAAATCTTTTAATTCCTTCATTAACAGTTATGATTTCTGTAAAATTTAATATTTCAGAATTTGTCACTTTGTTTTTTTATATGCAATATAAAAAAAAAAATTTTGTTAGACGGTTCTAAATAACTAATAATTGTATAAAATACCTACGCAAGTCTAAGACCGCGTCCTTTTTTAACTAGATCTTCTGTTCTTATAGCATTTTCATTTGAGATTTTTTTCTGTTATTTTTTATCGCAGCCCGCATTATTAATTTATTTATAGTTTTTGTTATCTCATCTCCATTATTGATTAAATTTGAAATTATATCTTCAATTTTTTTAATAATAGTGGTATTTGGTTGTAAAACTAATTTTGGAGATGCTTTATCAATTAATTGTTTTCCTATTTCAACTGCAGCATTTCTAGCAGCTTCTATTGCTGATGTTGAAAGTTCTTTTCCTCCTGATTTAGCAGCAGTTAAAGCAGTTATTCCTAAATTGCTAGCAGCCAACCTATTCAATATAGCTGATAATACTCTTGTTACTTTTGACGCTGCTGCTTGTTTAAATAAATTTTTTACACTGTCGAATATGCCACTTTTTCCAATAACATGTTTCTTCACACATCTCTTATTATGAGCAATTAGCATTTTTTATGTACTATATATTTTATTAACTCCCAAAGACCAGGAGTACCATAATATGTTTTACTATCAATAGTTATTTCATCATTTTTAAAAAATATTGTTTTTTTTCCAATGTATAATTTGTCATCCTTAGAATGTATTCCAAATGTAGTATCTGTAGATTTTTACTATTAGTATACATTTTTAGGTAATCTTTT
This sequence comes from Hydra vulgaris, assembly GCF_038396675.1. NCBI lineage: Eukaryota > Metazoa > Cnidaria > Hydrozoa > Anthoathecata > Hydridae > Hydra > Hydra vulgaris. The sequence continues at coordinate 26,584,492 of NC_088920.1, forward strand.
GCAATTCTTCCGAGCCTTAAGGCCTAAGTTTCTTCATAAGAAGGCGTTAGTTCTTTATATGTATGCTCAGCCAATATTTAAGGATAAGCATTTGATAAAGTAAGTGCAAATTTATTAGCTTGATTGTGCAATTTAGACATGTTTTCTTTTAATCCTGCTTGACTATCAATCAATGGCTTGTACAATTTTGTCAAGTCTAACTGTAAATTAGTTTCACCCATCTTTTCATATAAATTGTTCTGCTGTATTCTTTATTTACTATCTAAGAATTCTTTAGCAATTTTATCTCTTTTTTCAGGATCTTCATTTTTAGAAATAACATTTTATTTACTAAAAAATAAAAAAAACGCAAAATAACGATTTATGTTATGTTTTATGTTTTACGTTTTTTTACGTTTTATGTTTTCTGTTTTTTTTTTACGTTTTACTTTAATAAATTATTTTGTGTTTTTACGTTTACATTTTTACTAAATCTAATTTGGAGTATATTAATCGCTTCGTCTTTTCCTTTTTTAATTAATGATTCCTTAGTTTGTTCATAAATTTCAGTTTTTTCTTTTGTTCTAGTTTGTTCAATAATTACTTGAAACTTTTCAAGTTCACCAAGTATTAATTCATGTTCATTGTCATTTATATGTCCATCTACTAAAGCTTTAGAAATATAGTTATTTATTGTATTTAGTTTTGAATCAGCAAGTATCTTAATCTTTTTATGCTTTTTTTAAGTTTAATTTTTTATTAATTTGTCCACCTATTATTGATAACACACCTGCTCCTAATGCTATATCCTCACATACAATAACTACTGGCGCTGCAATTATTGTTGTCAAAAAACCAATTCCAATAGTTCAAAGTCCCAAAGTGCTTGCTAGTAATACATTATCCAGTGCTGAAACTATTTTCCCAGCTCTGTGATACTTTTTAATTAACATAGTTCGCTTTTCTCTCTCACGCTCTATTTCACTTTAAATCTCATCAATTTATTATTAAGATTCTCATTAATTTTTTATTATTTTGTAAACGATATGCATGAGCATGGTTTTCGACAGGTGACTGATTCTTATCAGGTGCATCTGAAAGAGTTGGGTATATTTTATTATAACTATGTTCCATTTTTAATAAGGGAAAAAAATATTTACAATAAGTTAACAAAACATAAACTTTCTTCTTTTTTAATTAATACATCAGAAACAGAATTATTAACTATATTTACTACAATATCAGCAACAGACTCTGATATTACAGAATCTTGTAAACTTAACATTTCTAATTTATGTTCTTGTTTTAGTGAAACTAACGCAACACTTTTAATAATTGATACACCAAACTTTAAAAGAACATTTTGGTGTGAAAAATATTTTATTGTAATGTCATGCTGTGCAAATATTTCATGTCCATTCTCGTTTATTAGTACTGAAGGGTGTTCTAAATCTTTGTGCGGCTTCAAAAGTATTTGTGGAAGTTCAACTCTTTTATATTTGCTTACAAATCTATGCATTGGCGGGTTTATTCTTGACATTTTGTATATGTGAAAAAAGATTTAAAAAACAAATCAGTGAACCATATTAAAAAATGGAATATTAGCAAATGGTGAATTTAGTCTCAATAATAAACCAGAGCCTGCTAATGTATATCCATTCCCATTACGTAAATACATTCCATCACCTAAAGAACCCCCTTTACTTCATGGTCTCAAATTTAAACCAGATACTGCAGCTGTCATTTTAACTCCTTGTCCATACTTTTTTAAGTACACAAGGCCCATTGAGAAATGTTATCAACCATAGCTGATCCAGCTGCTGAATCTATTCCTGTTAATATTCCTGTTGCAAGGGCTGGAGCAACGCTTGATAATAAAAATTTTCCAGCTGTACCAAGTAAAAGTAAAAGTGGGTAAAATATTACTATATTTACGCATTTTGTTTAATACAAAATTATTTTTTTTCTCTTTTATGAAATCTAATAGACAATTCTTTTCCTCGTAAATTCAAAGGGTTTCGATTTTGATCAAGCAATTTAGTTTCTATTTTTGTAGTTGTTTTTAGTGCTACTGGTAAGTAAGTTAAGTTTAAAGGCTCTTGAACAATTTTAAATCCAGGACCTACAGTTACGAAAAATGAATATTTAACTTTTTCTGTTACTCCATTTATATATGGTGATTCTATTATATCACTTGTAACACGTATACTAATAACATTTAATATGTTAACTATATTAGCTGATCCATGGTAACCTGATAAACATATTCCACTGCTAAAACCAAAAACAGTTCTGAATTTGAAGTTGTAAAGTCAACTTTATAACTAGATGTTATATTTAAAACTGATGTTAATGTATTATAATTTCCTTTAAGTTTAATATCTGCAACTCCTGCGCTTATATGGTCGTTTTCTGACATAATCAATTAAATATATTCATTTATATCAGTAATATCATAACATCCTTCTGGAATGTTTTTTTTATGCTAAGTTGCTCCATTATCTGTGCCATATCTAAAATTGTTGTTTGAAGAATCAATATTAGGAAAACTGTAACATGTCTCTAAACCAACTAGAGCCATTTCATATTCTTTATTTTGTCTATGTTGAATAATAGGAGTATACTTAGATTTTATGTTATTACTATTTCTACTTGATAATAAATAAAAAGACATTTCGTTTTTATATATATACAAGAAAATAATTCAAAATTCACAAGTTGGTATAACAAAATTATCTAATCCACTTCTATATTTTTCATAATTTTTTTTAGAAGATAGATCTATAATAAAAAACCCATGAGGGTCTGACCCGGCATCCTTACGAATTCTTATAAACTTGTCTTTTGTCATATCACTTAAAAAACGATCTTTATAAATATGATTTAAATTTTTTGAATCTTGTGGAAATAAGCAAATAAAATTTGTATTTTCTCTTTTAGTTTGTCTAGGTAACATAAAATAATTTTGAGCAAGATAGAAACAATCTACATTACTTTGCCTTCCTCTTATATAATATTTTTCACACTTGTTTTGCTTTGTTAATTGTAAATTATCAAATATCATCAAACTATTTTTATGAATATCAAGATCTTCAGGATCTGGTACATCCTCAGCTGTTTCAAAAAACTTGCACTCCATAACTGTTTCCTCATTTAAATTTTTTGAAATGTCTTCAATTATAAACTCAGGGTTCGCATTTAACCTTTTTATTTTGTCTTGTAAATTAAATAGTTGAAGAATAACGTCTTTTTGTAATTTTTTTTCAAAAGATCTTTTTAACATTTTGTATTCTGGTTGAAAAAGATATTCTCCAAAAACTTGTAAACTATTACAGTCTAACCAACCAGGTCTTAAAAGTAAACTCAATAATATAGTAGTTTTTCCGCAACTTGACTTTCCAACAATAATTCCTCTTATACTTTTAGGTAACAAATTATTATTATTTCTCTTATTGCTATTTATATTCCATAACAAATCTATAATATTCATTTTTTTAATTTACTCTACATAAAAAATGCACTGTGTTAAATGCAAAAACAAAGCAAACACACTAAACTCGCGAAGCGTCGCGAGTAAAAACAAAAGAAATATGCTACGTAGAACTTGCGCTATTTGTGGAAAAACAAAAACCAAATTCTTATGAGCAAAAAACAGGAGGTTATTTATTTCAACTAATTCAGCAACAAGTAAAATCAAATTACCGTGATCAAAGTTCCCAGGTGAAATGCATTTACCTGGTATGAACTTTGCAAGTCCTGGTACTAATTTAGATAAACAATTAACTTCTACTGACGCATACAAAGAATGGAGTAAACCTGAAGATAGAGCTGATAATGCAGCTTACCATCATGATCTTGCTTATAAATACTTTATAGATACAGCAAAAAAGAAATAAAGCTGATAAAATTATGCCCAAAGAAATGAATGCTATAATAAATCCAACAATACGTGAAAGAATTGAACGAGGTATTATAAAACCTGTTATATCAACTAAAGCAAAGTTTAGGTTGGGTGTTGAAAAAAACTACCAATAATCTGTAAAGAAGACAAAGATAAAGAATTAAAATGTACTGACAAACTTGCACACAAACTTCAAAGACCAGTTATAAAATATTTGAGAAAAAGAAAAGTTATTGTAAATGGAATCGATAAAATATGGGCTGTTGATTTAGTCGACATGCAATCTTTTTCCAAATTCAATGATGGTATTAAATACTTATTAATGGTGATAGATATTTTTTTAAAGCACGGAAGGATTGTTCCATTGAAGAGTAAAACTGGAGCTGATGTTACTGATGCATTAAATAAAATCTCTAAATAAAGGTGTAATAAAATATTGGTTGATAAAGGCTTAGAACTTTATTATAAGCATGTTAAAGCGCTGGTTGTTTAGTTATATTCAACTAAAAATGAAAAAAAAAGTTGTGTAGTTGAACTTTGGAATAGAACAATGAAACAGAAAATGTTTAAGTACTTTTCAGTTGATTCTACTAGAAAATATATCGACGTTTTAGATGAAATGGTAAATAAATACAGCAACACAAAGCATTCTTTAATTAAAGTGACACCAGTTTCAGCGAGCGATAAAAAGAATGAGAACATTGTTTCGTGGAAACTAAATAGAAGGTACAATCACAGCCCGTTAAACCAAAGTTTTCAATTAGTAATAGAGTTACAATAAATATAAAGAAGGTAATGTGTGAAAAAGGAAACACACCTAGATAGACTCAGGAGGTTTTTACTGAGTCACAGATTCAGTTCACAGATCCGCTGACGTAATAAATAACTGACAATAATGGTGAAGAAATACAAGGTACTTTTTATGAACAAGAACTGCAAAAAACTAATCAAAAAATATTTAGGACTAAAAAAGTTGCTCGTAAACTCAAAAACAAATTATTAGTAAAGTGGTATGGGTACCCTGAGACGTTCAACTCATGGGTTGACAATAAAGAATTGATAAGTCTGTAAAAAATAATGGACGAGGATTAGTGGTTACATTAAACTCTGGGGATGAACAAATTACACAAATCTGAAAGTTTTTATGCTTTAAAAGGACAGTTTTACTATTACGCTAAATTTAAAAAAATTGATTTAAAATTTCAAAGTTTTTATAAATTACTTTTTTTGGCTCAGAAATTATAGTCATGATGTAACCATAACATATAAATATATTATGGTTGTTAGACGAGCATTATTTTACTTTTGTATTTATTCTACTTTAACTCAAAAATTATGGTTAGAATCATAGCATTAAATATGATATGAAATTCTGGATGAAATTATGGTTGAAATAAATTTTGGCCTCAGATTCGGCCTTTTCTTATACTTACATGACTTTTCTTCCTGATCTCAGGTCCAAAAGAAAAGCTAATTTTGAAACCAAAATATTTTTATGGCTTGCAAATAGTTGAAAAGTATGAACTAGACCAATATTCAAGAAATAATTCAGTTAACAAAAATAGGTACAAAAATTGCATTCAAAATATTTGGATTCTTTTTAACGTGAATATTACCCTAAGAGCAGTTCGAAATTCGAATTACTAAAAGTAATTCGAATTTGATGCCAACTGAATCTTCAGTTAGTCTTTTTTTAGTTTTGTCATTTTATAAATTGTAGTTACACAGTGTTCTAATTTTTAACTTTTTTAACTGTAAATTACGGTATTTTCAAAAATAAAAAATAAAAATTGAATGTATATACTTATGTGCATTTTTCTAAACAACATTTAGTAAAAAGAATAACGTTTCTAAAATTACCTTGTAACCCATTCAAAAAAAAGCAGAGACAGAAAATTAGCTTTAAGAGCAGGACATTCTGGCTAAAATAAAACATTAATTCATATATTTTTGTATTATAATATATTTTTCAGATAAGTTAGTTATACGACATAAAAATAACTTCTTAAAAATTGCTACTATGTAAATTATATACGCATTAACATAAACTATAAATAAATTAACTTTTTTCATAATATTTTAGACGTAAAATACATATAATAATGTTTTTTAAAATATTTAATTATTTTTATGAGCTTGATTAATAATTGAGTGTTTATTTTCATTTTTCAATCGTCATTCTTGTTAATCATCAAAACCAAGACCTCTGTTCTCATTACTGAGAAATTACAACTTTTATTATCAAGGTATTTTATCAATCAGGTCTTAAATACTTTTTTCATTCGGTTGGGAACAGATTTCAGTGAGGGTCGCGGTGAGAATTTCAGAGTGGAAACAGATTTAAATGAGTGTCTTGGTTGCATTATTTTTGTGAACAAAACTTTATTAGAATTCGTATTGCCTTTGATTTTTCTAATTGAAAAACAAAAGTAATTATGCATTTTGTTAAATAATAAATTAGTTAAACGGCCTAACCTCCAGTGAATAAGCAATAAGTAATGAGAAATCATTCTTAAGTAAAAAGTAATTAGAAAAAGGTAATAAATTCAAAGTAATAAGGAATGAGAACTAAATAATAAGGAAAAAATTATAAGTAATAAAAATTACGAAAAATTAAAATTAATAAGAAGTAATAATAATGCAATGTTTATTGTTGGAGTGGTGTTGAGTTATCTAAAAAACGTTAAATACTTACGTTTAAAGCATTATTCAACAAGTTTTGTGTTATAGTCATCAGTTTCTTAGTTATGTTTTGCTAATATAAGTTTTTTTTACAAGCTGGTTTTCAATAAACCGAATTAACGATAATGTTTACGTCTTACTATAACCGTCTTAAAAAATTATTCCTAAAAAGAATCTTCAAGTTTTAATTTGCGTAATTGAGTGCTGGTGCAAAGAAAAATCATCAAGGATGTTCTTGAAGTAAAATTTCAAGTAAACTTATATTATCTTAAAAATGCAACCTTTTGATAATTTATCTGGTATTATATTTAGTGGTTGATAAATAAAGTATTTGTATATAAATATCTAATCTCGATAGTTACTTAATAGTTGCTTAAATACCAGTTTCTTAAGTTATTAGGCAACTGACCCAATTCGTATCAACAAACATAATAGGTTAAAAAGAAAAAGTCTCATGCATTAAAAAAATCTTCTTTGTACATTTTTTTATATGACTTCTAGCAACTAATGAAAGCATTCTCTTAATCATAAATATTAGTTAAAAAACCATTAATAACCTCATCAGTTGCTACAAATCATCCAAAAAAATTCAAAAAATTTAATGAAGATTAATTGAAACATGTGAAACGTTTTTTTAAGCAATGGATTTTATCAAAAGTTTGTTTAATTCTGGCATACTGTTTTCTACTTGTTTCACTATTTTGTATCAATTATTAATAAATCAAGATTGTTTTTATCTGAAAATAGCCGCATGGCTATTAAAAATGATGGTGTTATCGTCTACAGTTCGTTGCTTTCAATTTACTTATAAGTAGTCCTGAAAAAAAAATCAACAATTTTTCTCGGATGCTTCTATCGCCTAGGATAACACTTATTAAGATTCTAATCCAATTTAAAAAGTCCAATCTATTACATTAAAACATTTTACGGCTTGTTTCAACAGAATGCTTTGTTAATTTGTTCTTTATGAATTTCACAAAGACGTGGCAAAGTGCATCTTGAAAGTTCAAAACTAGATTTGTTTTTATCATATATAGATACTTAATAATATAAAAGTACAGTTGATTTGAACCAAATTTTATATTTTTCATATTTTTATGACTATTTTTGAACCTTTTAGGAGCTTTCAAAAAAGTTTTTGAAAGTTTCTTGAAAGCTAGAAAATTTTTGAATACTATGAAAAATCCTATGCCTTTTGGATTGTTTCAGCAGATTAAAACTGTTTAGTATTTAATAAAATTAAGAAATTTCACGTCAACACACAAGTTTAAAAATAAAAATTTCCCGCTTTCAGAAACATAGCAAAAGTTCCAACTAAAAACAGAGAAAGATTGTGAAATTTTCGAAAAAAAAATTAAGCTTTCAGGGAAATTTATACAAATTCCAAATATAGTCATAAAAAGAATGTTATAAGTTATGTCTTAAACAGGTACAGTCATTTACAAAGATTTTTCTTATGTGTTTCAAATATTAAATTTGTAATGTAAAAAATATAGTTTTTAATAGATTGTATAGGCATTATAGATTTTTGCGCTTAATAGCGTCTGTGCTTTGTATACCATGATACACGCAATGCTCCTTTTGAATATTTATCAAAAAGGTCATTACCATATGCTTTATGACCATTTTATATTGTTTCATTGGCACAACTAGTTATTTTACAGCTACGTTGCAGATACGTGATATATAAATAGGATTTTTTTCATTCTTGTCTCATATATAGCATTTTATTATAGAATCAACGTTCATCAGTTGCTTACCGTTAATCAATTTTTCAAATAAGATTCAAGTTTCTTCAGAGCGACATTAAGGAAATTTATAATACTGTCTATTGTATTGAAAATAGAAGACTGCTCATTTATAAATTTTTTTTACATACTTTTAACTATTTACAATATTTTTTTTTTGCCAAAAGATTATTATTTGGTATTGTCATTATAGACGTTCAATACAATATTGGTTTAATGTATATAGTAGAGTAGCATGGCAGGAGAAAAATGGAAAGGGTTTTTCCCTGCTTAACACAATTAGTTTTTTTTTTTTTTGTTTCTACGGAAATAAAAAATAAAAAGTGAAATAGTAATAATTTATAAGTAAAAAAACAAGACTAAAGTTGAAAAAGATTTTTTCTTATTTATATATTTGTTTTACCCTATTTTTTATTTGTTGTTTTTAAATGTAATACAATTTACTTAAGAGCATTTCTTTTTTTTTTGATTTTGTATCTTTCTTAAATATTGACTCTTCTTAATAGTTTTAAAGGATTAGTTGTAAATAATAATCTAATACTTTTAGTTTTAAATAATATTCAAATAAAATACTTCTAAATAATTTTAAATTTTGTCTATTTTAAGCCTCTTACCTTGATCTTTTTCTTTCTAACAATAAAGCTTGGTTTCCCTTACTTGATCAGACTTCTATTTGAGTAAAATATCTTTATCAATCCTTTTTTTAAATGTTTTTTTTAGTAGGATCTTTTATCAAACTCTCATTCCACTATTATTATCATTCTCAATTACACTATTAAAAAAAAAAAGTCCACAACTTTCGATGTTAGTTTTGAGGGTAAAGCAACTTCGGAATCAAGGGATCAATGTTTCACTGAAACTTTTACAGTTGTGTAAGACGGGTTTTGTATCTAAGGTAACTACGCTAGTCTTTGACTGGAAGACAACAAAACGCATTATCTAATAATATTTGGTAAAGTACATTTGGTAACTTGAAGTTAAAAAGACCATATATCGAAAACGTTTTGTTCTTAGTGTGTATTTCAGTTTTTAGTCCCAGCCTTCCTTATACGACCAATATTTTGAGCTACTTTATCAACTATTTCAACGATACTTTCTTTCAACTTTTTTTGTTTTTTCAAATTCAATTCCTAGGTTTTCACGAATATTGTTGGTCTCCAAAAAGAGCATGCTGGTGTGTATGTAGGAATTTCGGTATATGGCAACTTAGCAAGTTATCTTAGCAAGGTAGACTATGAACTATAATACTTCTTAATAAAGACAAGGGTACCTAAAGGTGCAATCTTTATAAAATCAAATTTTAACTTTGCGCTCAGACTGCTATTAAAATTTCGTTTTACCCTCTTTCAAACATTTTTTATTTTTTACACTGTATAACTTTATTTTTTTAAATACATATACTTTGGGTCTGTGGGTTTCAGTCATAATAATTTAAATGGAGTTAACTCTTGCCTCTACAGATCTTGGTATGTTTTCTTTTAGATAGCTAGCTTAAAAATAAAAAAATTGCAACACCTCATATAATACTAAAGGCTCAGCTAAAGTAACCTTTTTTTGTTGGTGTATATTTGAGTTACTTTTAGTTTGTAACTTGGTTGTTTCTATCACACAGTTTTTATATATTAGTTCTTCAAAATACACATGATTTTAGGTTGTGGTTGGTGGTTATTTAGTTCTAATTTAAGCCTAAATTGGTGTCTAATAGTCTCTAATAGCCAATCAGCTATTTCTACACGCTTATATATTTGTTTTTCAATACCTAAACTTACCCACAGCCCGTAAATTGCATATTATGGTGTTCTGTTTGGAATAAAGTTGTATTCTACTGATTGTGACGTATTATCTATTTGTTATTTAAACTACTAAAATTTAGTTTTATTGACAGGCTTTAAACTTTATTAAAAAACTATTGTAAATTACAAAAGTTATGACCATACAAAATTTCCGCCTAGCCCTTTGCCCCCTTATCTCCCCAAAATAAGAGGGTTGTAAATTTTGCATCGTCATACTTTTAGTATTTTACAATATTTTCTATTAACATTTATAACCTGCTGATGAATTTAAGTTTAGCATAAGATTGTAAAGTTAAAAATTTTACTACAAAATTGCCCTCAAGTTTTGGGAGGGAAGGCCGAAATACTTGGGTTATTTTTGTTTCCGAACCTCCATGATCCAACTTTTTGCAAAGCCTCCTCATTTGGCATAGGCATGAACATACTTAAGTTTTGAGTTAGCTCATTACTTGAAGGTGTCAAATTGGAAACATCAAAATAATCATGTGGGCGTCCATGCAGCGTTTACTCGATGAGCACCAACTAGTGTTAAAGTATGAAGCAAGTCATAGCGCTATGCTAAAAGAAATTAATAGCACTGGCTTAATTCTAACAATGATCTAATTTAACAACATCTTAGTGAAACATAGATAAGTCTAAACTTTGTCTGAGAAGCAGCTAAAATACAACTTATCAACAAACAGCTAACTATGATGCGTCGTTGGCCCAACAAAAGCAAACATGCTGGGCCAACAACAGCAAAAACATAAATATTTAATTATCTAAAACAGATTAAAATAAATAATATTAATTATTTACTATATTTTTATTAACCTACGCATTTATTTAATATTTTTCCAGAAAATATTTTGGCTGCAGTATACTCTATATAGTTTGTGTTATTGAGTTGTATTTTGCAGCTTTTAAAGTCCTCTATTCTCTACCCTAGAACATTTTACTCTTCAACTGTCTTTTTCTTATTTTTATTTTCTTTTTTTTTCAATTATATATATTTCAATAAATTTGAATTAGTTAGAATAAAGGTGACGATTGTATAATGTAAAAACTTACAGAAATTATTAGAAGCATCTACATTCTAATAGCTGAATATTTGCGTAATGACGTTTTAAATTATTTGATCACATTGGCATAACCAAAATGTGTAATCATAAACTTAAAGCATCGCAAAATGTATTGTTTGGCGTTTACTGTATTTTTACGTCTATGCAAACAAAATTTATTGTGATTTTTATTAGTGTATTTGTAAAGTTTATTATTTGAGGAAGGCAACCAGAAATGTTTGTCTGTTAAAAATTGCCTTTTATTTATTCAACGGCATGTAAGTTATAATTAGGCAATGTCCTAATATAGTATGCTAGAAAGGGGAGTATTCCACATTGACGAACTATAGTCAATATTTATCTTTCTGATTGAAATAAGTTCACATATTCCGTTTAATTGTTTGTTTTGTGGAGATGAATATTTTTTATTGTTTATTTATCTATTGATTATATTTTTAATTTTGAATAAAAGAAATAAAAAAAAACTTGACCAACCTTTGGTTTAGAAAATGGAAAATTTGGAAAGTAAACCATGTCGTCATGTTGCAAACGACTTCTTTTTGCTAATTTACCTCTTTTATTGTAACAAACAGCGCTAAAAAATAACATTAAAAAGTATTAACAAAAATGCATTGCACTATCTTTTATTAAAATGTTGACGTATGTTACCTGTCTACAGCACCACTCAATGGGGCAAGTAAAGATGACAAAACATAGCCCTGTTTATTAGTTACACTAGATTTACAGAGTATCCAATGGTCCAATACATCGCTAACGATGCGCAAAATTTCTCCACGCTTAAATATCAATTGTGATGTTATCTCTGGAGTATTAGGGTTGTGGTCAAGTTCATTAATCACTGGATCATAGTCATACAAAGCCACACATAAGTTAGGTGAGCGGTTTTTAATTGAGCCTTGTCTTTTTTTAACCATTTTTGCTAAATAAGCAAAAGCGTTTATGTTTTTAAATAACTATTTATTAAATTATGAAGAAAACAGTTAATAAGTAGGAATATATATATATATATAAAAAAAAAAAAGCTAAAAAGAAGAAATAGGATTTAGAAATAGTATCGAAAAACTAGCAAAGAGGTAAAACATACGAGAAGTGTTGTTACATCGACAAGTAAAATTTTAATCTAATTGTAGACCTGAAGAATTACCCCAAAATGCTTTAGATTTCTTAATAAAATACAATGGTTAACGGTGTCAAAACTTCTCATAAGTTGATAAATATAAAGTGAGTAGAACTAAACGTTTAATGAACACAAAGTGGAAGCTTATTTGGTACACGCTATGATTTGAAAATATCTGGGTGGTCTAATTGCTAATTAATTAAGCATAGAAAAAAAGAATTACTTTAAAAAATTGGTAAAGAATGGTTTTATACATCCTTACCAAAAGTATTTTTTCGAAGATTGCAGACTAATCACTTGACATAAACAAACTGCTAGCTGCAAGATCCAAGTCCATCAATTCTGATTTTATTGGAAAAAATTTTTTTTTTTTCAAATCTATAATTCTTAAATTCACATTTTCATTTTTTCTTAAGTTTTTTAACAGTTAGTACGTGTCTAGTACGTATGTACATTTTTATAATGTATTTTGCAATAAGTATCTTTATAGAACAATATTGAAACCATGAATATTATCTCTATTTTCAGTTAATGAGAGTTAAAAATGTAAACATCCTTTTAAAATCTTGAAAAATGCACCATTTATTTTATTATCCACTATTGAAATGTTTTTGGTGGTTTTAATTGCATAGTATAATGCACAGTCATACTTATAACTTCTTTTAATTGCTTGATCTTTTTGAATGGACAAAGTAGTTACAGGCCATGACACTAATTTACCCCAAATACATAAAATGCTGAATTTTTTTTTATACCCGCAATTTTTGAGTTGGTGATGGGTAATACAGCTGAATCGGCTTTATTAGTTGGTTGTTCAAAATCTCCCATAGTGTTTCGTAAGCAAAAAGTGGATTCAATCTCCTGGTCCATCAAAAGAAAAAATATCTCACGGTATTTTGAGATTAAAGACATAATTTCGTTAGATTTTACTACATTTTTCCCATAAAAGACATTGCTTAAGCATGTGCTCTTGTAAAGGCAATAAAAGGTTACCTGCAAACATTAGATGCAGGTTCCTTGGCTGTTAATTTTTTTTCAATCTAGTTTATATGTTTTTTTCTAGTCACTTAATCCTTTTAAGCTTTATTTCTTTTTTATCTGTCTGCATTAGTAGGGTACCGTTGCGGTTTTAAAAATAGATTTAATAAACTTTTTGCAAAGCTTTCTGGAACCGAAATGCGGACAAACAATACAAAATGCAAAGAAACTTAATACAATATCTGAAGAAAATATGTATAAAAGTGCAAAAAAACAACGTTATTTAGGATTTATTCTCATCAGATTCTTGCTACCTTGAAAGTTTTCCAGTTGGAATAATTTAAAAAAATAGGAATCTCTAAAGATTCGAAGACAAACTTAAAAAAAAGATAAAAGAAAAATTTAGCTTTTAAAATTACATATTTAAACAAAAAATTTACATCTTGCAGATTTTCTTGTCAAAAAGAATGACAAAAGTATTGCCATAGATACAAATAATATTATAACAGAGAAATTTGTAAACTCTTTATCAGTTCTGATAAAAATACAGAATGCAGCAATGTTGATTTTAAACTGGAAGTAGCCATGATTTTATTGTTCATTTTCTGTATCATTTAGTAAAAGTATGATTTTATTGCTTTAATGAATCTCAGTTTTCTACTTTAATAATATTCATTGACCTGCAAATTATCAATATTCATATTTTAGCCTAAGGTATGACAGGGTTAGCAAAAGGATGTATCAAATTTTGTATCAGTGTAGCTTTTGGTGATTTGGCTTTATTGCAGATGTGTGGAATTATGAAGTTTAAGAATTTTCAAGATTGTTTTCTTGTCTAGAAAAAAATTTAAAATTCAAGGTTTGTTTTTACAGAAACAATCAACTATTTATATTGCACTACTTTTACTTATCAGTTTGCAGTTCACATATATCAGTTCTCTTTATATCAGAATGGCTCGATAACTTGATACTCAATTTTAGTTTTATCGATGTTTAACTAACTTTTACCAGTGTTTGAATATCATTAAAAAATTTTGTTCTTTTTTTTGTTGTTACATGTTTATGATTTTTTTTTTCACAATTATAAAGCTGTAAAAGCATAAAATAAAGCAGAGAAAAGACATGGACTTTAATAAAAATATCTAGTGTAAATGAAACATTACCTTGTAATAAGGCATTTCTTACAGTTTCTTTATAAAATGATTGCGACTTCTTTATAAAATGATTGCGACTTCAAATTGATTCTTTTCGTTTTAATTTAATCTAACTTTTAATCTTTATGCTTGTTGCGGCAAATTGTTCTTGTTCTTTATCAAACTCTTAAGCCTCTATTTTTAATAAAAAATTATTTAATAAATATATCATTTGAGAAATATAATGCTAAAGTTGAAGCTAAAAAAATGTCTCGATAATTTACAGTAAGATAATGTCTGGGTAATTTAGTGACAAAAGTTTTTGTTACTAAAAACCAATTTGAATTTTAACGTATCAGATTACCAGGAAACAAAAAGTTATAAATAGAAAAAACATTTTATCATCTAATGATTTAAAGGTAAAGATAGATTAATGATCACTTACTCATTATTAAAAGTTACAATATTTGATTATTAGAATTAAAAATATTATAAATATTGATCACATTTAAAGATAATGTTACGGTTATAAAAATTTACGATAACTAAAGCAGTAATACGTGGAAACGTAAAAAATTAACCTGAGTGCAAAAAACATAATTTTTCGTAACACCTAATGAACTTTATCTGTTTGTTACTTTAATTTTTTGCAATCATATTATTTTGTCAACTTTTGAAACAATTAATGCTCTCAAATTAAAATTAAACGAAATTTTTTACAAATATTATATGAGCAAAGTACTTTTTTTATGAATGTCTTTTACTTATAAATGCTTAACTCACTTACTCAGGGCAAATACAGGCATCTAAAAACTATCCCATTTTTGTAACTAATTGGAAGTACAATCATTAAAATACCATGCCTTTCAAAACTATTAGAATACATTATGTATCATAGATTATTTACCTTTCTAGAAAATAACAATATTCTTTATTACAAACAATTTGGATTTTAAAAAAATCACTCCACAGATCAAGCAATTATTCATCTCGTTCAAACTTTTTTCAGGCATTTGATGAAAATGAATATACGCTAGGTGTATTTATTGATCTTAGCAAAATGTTTGACACTGTTGATCATTATATTCTATTAAATAAACTACAAAATTACGGGATTAAGCACTCAAATTTTAAATGGTTTCAAAGCTATTTGTCAAATAGGAAACAATACATTTCATTTAGCTGCGGAAAAACTAATAATATGAATATAAAATGTGGTGTTCCACAAGAGTCAGTTTTAGGACCACTCTTATTTTTAATTTATATTAATGATTTAAGCAAATCGTGTAAGTTACTAGACACTATTTTGTTTGCGGATGATACAAATTTGTTTCAGGCTTGTCACGATATTAAAATGTTGTTTAATTCAGTTAACATGGAACTCATAAAACTCACAGAATGGCTTAAAGCACATAAATTATCAATTAATTTAGATAAAAAAAAGTATTCTTTTTTCCATGCTTTCATGAACGCGATAAAATCCCTTTAAAACTTCTAAAACTTTGTATTGGCAGTCAATTTATAAAAAAAGATTATTAAATTTTTCGAAGTACTCCTTGACAAAAACGTTACTTGGAAAAACCATATACATTATCTTAAGTAAATCTTAAGATAATGTATATGAAAGTAAAATCTCAAGAAATATTGGCCGACTTTATAAAGCAAGGCCATTTTTAAATCAAACTAGTTTAAAATTGTTATATTGCTCCTTTGTTCATAGTTATCTGAATTACGCAAACATTGCTTGGTGTAGCACAAACCAAAACAAAATTTAAAAACTTTTTTATAAACAAAAACATGCAATGAGAATAATATCTAATGTAGGCCGTTTTACTCATTCCAAAGAACTATTTATAAAGCTAAATATACTCAATGTCTACCAAATAAATATTTTTCATCTTTTAGTTTTCATGTATAAAGTTAATAAAAGAACAACACTAAACATTTTTAATTCGTTATTCAAAATAAATAAACATAGATACTTAACCAGATACTTGAACAACACCTATATTCAGCCCAAATGTTTTAATGCTGCAACTGAGTTTTCATTATCCATTAGAGGACCAAAAGAATGCAGTAAAATCCTATCTAATAAACTTAAAACTCTTGAAACTCTTGATGAATTTAAAGTAAAATTGAAGCAAATGCTCCTAGTTGGTAATGGAGTGCTTGACTTTTTCGGGTGACACAGATAAGTTTTTTCGATTTAGTTTAAAGTTTATCTTTGTCAACCCTTTTATGATTTTGGTTGAAGCATGCTTAAATACATATAAATATATATATATATATAAATATATATATATATATATATATATATACACACACATATATATATATATATATATATATATATATATATATATATATATATATATATATATATATATATGTATATATATATATATATATATATATGTGTATATATATGTGTATATATATATATATATATATATATATATATATATATATATATATATATATATATATATATATATATTATAATTAGAAAGGTTCAATTTCTTCTCAATTCTGTGTTTTATTATTAATTTTAGTATTTAATCTTAATCAAGTAAAAAAAAAAAAAAAAATTGTTAAAAACCCTTTTTTATATTTTTTTATTTTATTGCAAGTTTTACTTTTTTGCAAATTTATATTAATCTTTATATACTTATTTATTTAATATTTATTTCTAAGAATTTGTTATTTTACTTTTTATTGATTATTTTATTACTTTTAGAAAAAAAATATATATATATTTATGACCCTGTAACTTTTTGTTTTTGTTTTATCTTTTTAAAAGAAAGTCTTATTTTGTATTTATTAGTAACATTTATATACTCTAAACGAAATTATTTATTTTTCACGGAATCAATCTCGGGGCTTGGCGATAAGACAAATTGTGTCTTCTTCTTGCCCCGGCCATCTGTATATTGGAAATATTGGTTGTATTTATATTTTTATACGGCAAAAAATGGAGAGAAAAAAAAATAATACTAATAAAACGTTTAACATATTCAAAAGACATATACTAACAGTAATATTTTAACATTTGTATGTGTTGTCTAGTTACTTAAACTCATTAAAAAAAATAAAAACACTAAAAAGATTAATATTTTACCTCTACCTAGTAGTCTATAAGGTATACCCTAAAACAACCAAATTAGTTTACTAAATTATATGTTTATTTTTCTATATACCTTAACATTTCAAAGACTGATTTTACATAACCAAACTTATATCATAATAATGCTAACATTTATAATAGAGATAATTTATAAGAGAGGATTTATAACATTTATAAGTGAGGATTTATAAGAAACTCCCACTTATAATCTTTTGATTGTGTTAATTTAACTGCATTTTTATTCAAGAAAAATAAATTGTATTTTTGAAGGTTATTTTTAGAAATTACTTTTAATTATAAATACAAACAAACTTTTAAATGATTTTTTGTAATTCTGATTGATTTAGCGATAACATTTATTTTCTCAAATCTAGAAAGTCTTTGGGCTGTCTTGTTTTTCAAAATTTTTTGTTTAAAGATATTTAAAAAACAAGTTCAATTTTTTTGAACAATTCAGAAAAATGTTTAGATTTCTTTTGTGTGTTTAAAAGCTTCTAAAACATATAAGAATACTCGTGCCAATAATGGTTTTTATTCCGTTAAAAAACAACTGTTACTATTTACCATAAACACCAGTTAAAATATTAATGGTTTCACCGTTACGGAAATGTAGTATCATGTTATAATAAATTTCCGGAAGAAATGTGAAACCACTGCACAGTGGGCCAGTAGGTGGACAAAATGGGAAAAATTTTAGTTGTCTAATCTTGAAAACCTATTTAATTTTAGTATCTACATATATTAGGAGAAATCTATTGATAATTTATTTATATTAAATCCCTTAGTTACCAGGACTCTAAGCATTTGAATATTGAGATAAAATTAAAAAAAAAAATTATAAATAGGTAATTAACGGTGACATCAACGTTGTGTTATATTTCAATTACATCTACGTTTTTGAAACAAAAAATTAGTACATGTTATTCTAGAGAGATAAGAAAAACCAATGTGTGAAATAAATTAGTCATAGCATGTTATCTCAGTTATACTTTGAAAATCACAGATTAAAAAAAAAATTTCTTAAGAAACTTATTTTTTGCCGCACAATAACTAATAATTACCACAATTTGCTATGTGTTGTCTTATATTTATTTGAGCTATATGATGCTTCAATCGAGTTTTAATTGATTGCTCGTCCCCTTAAATCCCCGTTCAGATTTTATGTATGTTTTAACTTGGTTGCTATGGTACTAAATTTTGCATAGCAACAACTCATTTTTACATTAACGTTGTTTTAACAGTATTTTACTTGCGCTAAATACACAATATTGGGGGTATGTATTAAAATGAGACTCAGAATTCTTATGAGGTTAACTTTTTTTGGCTACTATGGATACCTTACTTTGCATAATATAGCAACAACATTTTTTCGGTAGTTGTTAGTAATTTAATTACTAACACTGACAGTAATTTAATTTCTTTTAATTTTAATTACTAACACTTGTAGTAACTTAATTACTAACAAGTATTAGTTGTCCAGGCGGCATATATATTATAACATTTTACTTTTAAATACAAAATACTTGTTACTATAATTATTTAGATATGGTTTCGTTAAACTTAGACATTCATAATTTTCTCCAAAAAACAATCTTAGTATTTCAAAACAAAATATTACTGAAGATATATTAAAATTTATTCAGCCAAAATTTGCTGATTTTAAAGACGTTGATTTTAGACATGCTGTTCAACGATTTGTTTACTTGTATAAAAAAAAGTGGAAATCTGCAAACTATACTGTGAAAAATTTTGAAAAGAAGTTTGTGAACTGGCTTAATGAATATTTAATTGTAAGAAAAAAAGACAATGAACCAACTGTAAGTAGACGTGGTCGAAAACCAGTTGCATTTGATAATAGTTCTAATAAAACTAAAAAACGGCGTGTATCTTGTTTCATTGAATCTCGTTCATCCAATGAATTATTTTTTGCTGCCAATAAAAAATTTGGAGATGAATCTGTTGTTATTGCTGCCAAGAATGTTTTAAATATATCAAATACAGATAAAGCAACTAAATATTCAGCAGACGAAGCACTGGCTTTAATAATTGATGCAAGTCTGACAAAAGCTTCCTATCAATTGATTAGAAGCGGAGCCTTGGAGAAAGAATATAACATCTACCCCGCTTACAATGATGTCAGAGATGCAAAATTGAAATGTTATCCTGCAAACATAACAGTGGAGGACTATTCAGCTTCAGTTCCTTTAAAAGATTTAATGACTCATACTTTGCAAAGAATCTGTGCAGTTCAGGAACCTGTGCTAAGGCACTTGATATTGAACGACAAAGCAATAAAAACAGTGACACTAACGTGTAAGGCTGGTTTTGATGGTGCTACTGGCCAAAGCATTTATAAACAAGTTTTATCAGAACCCGACATTAACAGAGATTTAAAGCGTGAAGAATCATTATTTATTACTTGTCTTGTCCCATTGGATTTGACTGGATTTAACAACAGCAACGAAAAGGTGCCTATTTGGAGAAATTAAAAGTCGTCCTCCACAGCCTATTGTAGACCCATAAGATTTGCATACAAAATGGAATCCAAGGAATCTGTGATTGAAGAAGATCAGTACATTAAAAGTGAGATAGAAAGCTTGGGTATGATTTTATTAGAGGTTTGCGGATCTTCTATTGAAGTGATTGTATTATTGAACTTACAATGATTGATGGGAAGGTTCAAACAATATTATCTGAAAAAAATAACTCATACCAATGCTGTTCAGTGTGTGGTGTCTCTCCAAAAAATATGAATAGTCTTGATATCCTTAATATAGATTATACTAACAGAGAGTTCAAATATGGTCTTTCCAGTCTTCATGCATGGATTCGATTTTTTGAGATGTTATTGCACATTGCATATAAAAAAGAAACAAGAAAGTGGCAAGCAAGATCTAAAGAACACAAAGAAAAGGCATCTGTAGCTAAACAAAAGATTCAGACTGATTTTATGAACAAAATGGGACTTGTTGTTGATTTCCCTAAAAGTGGTGGTTCTGGAACAAGTAATGATGGCAATACCTCAAGGCGTGCTTTTGCAGCATATGAAAAAACAGCTGAAATTCTGGGTATTGACCAAAACCTTATATTCAGATTTTACATTATCTTGGTAACGCTCTCTTCAGGATATGAAATAGACTGCTTAAAGTTCAAGGATTATTGTTTTGACACTTTTAGACTATATGTGTCCCTTTATCCATGGTATTACATGGCTCAATCAGTTCACAAAGATTGATACATGGACATGACATAATTAAAAGCCTTACATTACCCATCGGACTTATGTCAGAGGAAGTTCAAGAGGCTAGAAATAAAGACTTTAAATCTTATCGCGAAAATTTCAGCCGAAAAACATCCAGAAAAGCAACAAATACTGATCTTATCAATAGACTCCTAGTTTCCAGTGATCCTGTTATTTCATTATTGCGTAAATCAACATCACACCAAACAAATCATAAAGCATTTCCTTCAGATGTTTTACAATTACTTAAACAATCTTCAAACGATATTATTGTTTTATAATTTTTTGATGTAATTTAAAATTGATAACGTTTTCTTGCACTATTTTTTGCTTTTATTATTCCTAAAACATTATTTACCTAAATACTCAATTTTTATTCAATATAGGTGGGTCAAAAATCCGATAAGATATTCAAATACCAATTTACCACTTTGTAACTAAGGAAAGTATCCGGTAACTAAGCAATATAAGTATCCATAACAAATAAATTTAAAAAATTATCACTTTTGTAAGAAGTGTGATCTCATATTGGTACTCATGCCAAATTTAGTGAATATAGCACTTATAAAATATCTGCAGATAACAAAAGTAGGTTGTTGCTAAGCAAAATAAAGGTATCCATAGCAACGAAATAAAAAAATATTACCTTCATAAAAAGCGCAGACATCATATTAGTACTCATACTAATTTTAGCGAATATAGCTCTAATATTAAATTAGTTATGAATTTTGTCCAGTAAAAGTGCATTCTGGCCCACTGTGCACTGGTAAAAGCATGCAAAATTTAAAATTGATTTTAAAACCTCAAAATACACGTGTTAAACACTAGTAAAACTGCTTGTAACACACAGGTGTTTTTGGTTTACGCTTGAATCGTAAAAAACACGTCTCTAAGAGGTTTTAATTTCGGAAAAGAAACTAGAAGTGTTAGTTGGGAATGGGATTTTTCATTTCATATGCATTTATACAATAATTCACGGGACTCGCTTTTTTTTGTTATCTATTTTTTGTTGTATTTTACATTTGGTATACACTTTTTTAGAGTTTTATTTAAATTTGTAATCATCGTGTTAAGCCTAAATCCTAAAATATAAAATAGGTAAGATAAAATTGATAATAAAAAGAAAATAGATAGGATTCGATACTTTGAAAGCAACCCAAAGTATTATATTTTAGGCTAAATTTGTTAAAAATAAATCTTTCCTTAAATCTAGTTAGACATAACACCCCATATTTTGATCGGTTTTTACAAAATGTTGCAAAATTACTAGCTTTTGGAGCTAGTTTATTTACGCATTACTTGCTTCCTCTAAAGCATTATGATTACAGTCTACCTTTCTTTAGTTTATGAATAAGGGCTTAGGATTTCTAGTTGGTCTTGTAGTTTTATGTTATTTTCAGTGTTATTATTGGTTTGCTATTTTTTTCTTGGTATTTCCATTTTTTTTCCTTTATATTTCTTAATTAATTTCCTAGGCGTTGTGTACTGTTCTACATACTTTTCTATAAAATATTTTTTAGCATAGATGTCTAAGAAAATCTTTTAATGTTATATATACATTTTCAGTTATTATAACTTTAGAATAATAAAACTTAATTTATTTCAATTTTTATATCAAAAAGTGTAAATGTAAAACGCCTAATCTAGTATTTAAGTTATGCTTTTATAATAATACTATAACGATGCGCTGTCAAGAAAACAACAGGAAATTAATTTATTTTACTCACACAATTTAACAAAGTTTTCATAAAAGAAATTAAAATAGTTGAAATTAAAAACAATTGCTGTTACAAGTAAAAAATTTGTAGATTTTAATAATTAACTACTAAACATAGTAGTCGAATATTGTTAGAGTCATATTATTTCGTAATTACAATTTTTATCAATTTTGTAATCAGTATAGGTTTATGCAAACTTTATATATTAAATAATAAGATTCTAATCATATTCATATTGCTTATTGCTTTCAGTTTAATACAGTTTTTTATATTATTATAATTATACTTTATAATTGTTAATATTATTGTTAATAACATTGCTATTATTTTTTCTATTCTTGTAGTTATTATAATAACATCAATCTTGAGAATAAGTGAAATTGCCGCAACTCGATGGATTTTTTAAAAAAGCGTTTAATGTGTAAGATTTTAGCTAGGCAAGTCAATATTATGTTCAGTTACGTCAAAAAAGTAATCAAAGCTAACTGTTTGAAGGATTTTTTGGGTAATACGCCTAAAATTCATTTTATATTAACTTGCAATATTTCGGTTTTTACAAACTATTATAAATTTTTGTGCGAATATAGGGGTTTATATCAATCCCTTCTTAAAAATATATACTTAGTTGAAATCCACCCAATAGTTTTGCTTTATTTGCATTTTAAAAAGTATGTTATTGTTTTAACTTATTATTTTTTTAAAGCAAATTTTTATCGCTTTTAAATCTTCTCGTTTTCAACCACTAATTATGCAGAAAGATGAAAGAAAAGAAAATAATGCAATTATAAATAAATTGTTTATTTTTTGTTATTTATTTTCAGTTAAAGTATTGAAACAATACTACAGCAGTGGGCGAAAATAAAAGATCATGTGTCACGTCTGATTTCGGATCCACATTTATTTTATTTATTTATATTATTTAATTAATTTTTTTTTGAAAAAAAAGGAAGTATAATAGGAAACACCATGCACATGTTATAACTTATGATTTAAGCACTACTTTGCAGCAAACAAAAAGAACAGAGAATTCCAACTTTTTTTTACTTTACGCAAGTAGAGTTTATTATCATCCGTGCTTTTCCATTCTGGAGATTGGAAAAGCACGGATGATAATAAACCCGACCTGCAGCAATAAAAGAGTGGAAGAAATACTGGTTGTTCAATGGTCAAACAAGCCCCTTTTGGAATTAATCTACCCACAAAAACAAATCTGACAAAAAAATTTTAACCTCAAGCCTCTGTTCAATAATAATCTTAAAAAACAGAATTTTTGGATTTTGAAATTTTTTACCTGAGTCCAATATTATGTTGTACGTCATCTTCTCCTAAATGCAAACCGAAATACCAAAAAACAACCACTTAAACAGGGTTTACTAGCAATGATAAGTTATATTTTTACAAATAAAGCACATGATGTTCCTGTTGCTATTGCTTAGTGACCTTATTATTAGCCTGAAAAAAAAAATATATATATATATATATATATATATATATATATATATATATATATATATATATATATATATATATATATATATATACGTAAGTGTATACCCAGTGAAAAAGCGCACATGGGATACGCGTGGATTTTTTCCATATGTAACCCATGTGGGGATTATTATTTTGTCCCATGTGGGTTTCATATGGTAAATCCCACATGGATTCCATATGGTAAATGCCATATGGGATACGCGTGGGTTTTTACCATATGTAACCCATATGGGGATTATTATTTTGTCCCATGTGGGTTTCATATGGTAAATCTCACATGGGTTTTATGTGGTAAATCCTACATGGGATATAGGTGGAAAATACTACATGTTATAGATCTTAAATGCCACATATTTTAATCCAAATGGTATAAAAGTAGTCAATACTAGACAAATGAAAGTCCGAATGCTTCTATGATAATTTTGAAAATTCTTTTAATTTAAAAATTACTTAAATTAAGTAATTTAAAATTAATCATCGAAGCTTTCAGAGAGGCTTAACTTAATCTGGTATTTGCTACTTTATCCCATTTGGTATTCAAAATGTGTAGCATTTTTGATCTTTTACATGTGATGTTTTTCACCTATAACCTATGTGGGATTTACCATAAACTATTATGACGAAATTTTATAAAATTGAAAAACGTGTTGCAAAATAAATTTATTTTAAAATAAATGCTATTAATCAATACATCCAAAATAAATATTAAAAAAACTATTTTTTCTTTTGCGATTTACACGCCGTTTTTTGTCGATTGAATTAATTAAATCGCTTCGGCTTGCATAATACCAAGGTTTTTAGTATCTTCTATTTTTCTTCAAACATTTTCTAAAAAAAAAAATATAAATACAAAAATATATATATATATATATATATATATATATATATATATATATATATATATATATATATATATGTATATATATATATATATATATATATATATATATATATATATATATATATATATATATATATATGTATATATATATATATATATATATATATATATATATATATATATATATATATATATATATATATATATATATATATATGTATATATATATATATATATATATATATATATATATATATATATATATATATATATATATGTAAATATATATATATATAGAGACAGAGAGAGACACAGAGAGAGACAGAGAGAGAGAGCAATTTTAATAAGGAACCTTATTAGTCGAGCAATTTTAATTATTAGCCAGGTTGAAGTCATTAATGACTACAATATTTCACAAATAATTATTTCCTAATTTATTACTTACAATGAATAACGTATTATGGGTAATTGAACACACATTATGCGTAATGAGCTTGAACCCATGAGGAGAATGATAAATAAGTGATGAATTGGGATAAGTAGTTAAACAAAAAAACAAAAACAAAAATGTAAAAACCTACTTTTTCAATGATGTAGACATTGGGTGCAATAGCCACTGGATGCAAAAGTATCTTTACTTTTTTGTCACACACACGGCCTTCTATAATAACAGGCCTTGACATCGCGCAAAATGCCGTAAAAACTGAAGGCCGATTAAACTTTCACTTTTACTTATATTGATATATTTTTATATTAGGTAGGGTGGAATGGCAGTCTATGTTTTCTAATAATAATCTCTAGTAAAGACGGAAATATAAAAAGAAAACCAAAAAGTTGTTAAAAGATAATCATATTTTTCGTATTTCAAATTTCATTAAGAACATTTATGTAATATTAAATAGTATCAATAACAAGCAGAACCATAACAAAGTATATATCTATATATTAAAAAGATAACTGTATTTTTAATTTTTTTTTGCTAAAAATGGTAACAATAAAAATCACCAACAATAAAAAACACCAACAAAAGTTGATTCAAGCAAAAAAAAAGTTTTATCAATATATCTCAACAGGGTAAATATTTACAAATCCAAACATATTGAAAGACATATAGGCTAATGAGAAAATAAAAAACATAACAAGTGAATAGCATAATTAATTACAAAACTAATTTTCACATAAATTATGATAGCTTTAATATTTTGGGAGTGGTAATTAGTAATACTTTAGAAGAATATTAGAATATACTCTGCATTGTTTTTTTGTGATTTTAAATTAATATTTAGCAGCAATGAACTAAAGCTGAGTAACACAAAATGTTCTGTATAAAGGGTCAGTAGCACTTTGAAAAAAAAAAAAGCAAAATATTGACCATTAGAAAAGAGCATCAGACGGAATTTCAAGTCCACCTATGTTTAGGCTATACAGATAACTTCCATATTTATAATAATAATTGGTAGAATCATCATAAATTTTTATTTCGCTTTTTTGCACATAGCCAGCTATGTAAACCATAGCCACTAATGTAGATTTATTAACTGAGCTTTCAAGATCATGTATATTATCCAGAAGTTCTTTTTCATCAGTAGAAATATCTCTAAAACATGTCACAAGTATGACCATCGATACCATCAACAGGAATGTCAAGTTGTAATATCAGTTTAGTAAGTTGAATATTAATTTTTTTAATTACAGATTTAGCGTTTATAAAGTAAGTACCTCCAGATCCCTGTCAAAGCTTAGAAAAAGCTTTTTCAAGTGGATCTGTTGAAAACCAACCTAATAAGACATACTTTGCTCCATTACTCAACAAAGTTTCTACAAGATCAATAAAGTCATAACATGAATGCGCTATTGCATTGCTAGTATCTAGCGTAAGCTGTTTTACACGCTTACCTGTAGGTTTCATAAAATTTGACAGTTCAGCAATATCTCGTAGCAGTTGTAACTGTTGATCACCAACTGAGTGGATTTCTTCGCATAATTCATTTCTAAACTGAATGCCAGCAACAGGTGGTTTGACATTAACAACATTCGAAAAAAATTATTTTTTCAATAAATACAGCAGTACCTTCAAATGCTTTATTTTCAATCTCTGGATGCGTTCTTAATGCAGCTACTGTTTCTTTGCAAAAAACAGACAAACAAAACTTTACAGATTGTCTCTCTATTGGTTTTGGATAAACTGATTTAGCTGTAAGTTTAGAGGGTTTAAAAAGACTATTGCACTCAGTTTTATATATAGTTTCTAAATCACTCCACTTAGCCAAAGCCAGTTCTTTATTGTTCAAAAATTGAAGTTCCTCAGTCTTTTTTGTCAACCAATTGTTTCGTATAGATTTTAGTAGATGCACATAATCATACAATAAATATATACCTGATGTTGTTAACCATGGTTTACTATCAACTGTTTTAAACATTCCAAAAAATCATTGATTTACACGGTTACCATCAGTAATTATTACCAGTGTCTTACTATTTTCAATATTATTTATTGTATAGACAATTTGTTGACATTGAGCAAACTGAAATTCAGAGGAAAGATTTGCAACAGGTCGAGCTCTACATATAAATTCTGGACCTCCATAAAGACATTAAATCATAAATGATAAAATTGTTTTAGCTAACTTTTCAGGGTAGTTTACTGCTTGACCAAACAAAGCACCTCTTTGGTAAAGAAATGAAGCTTTGACATAGACCTCATGAATTAGTTGTATGGAAATTCTTTTTAATGGATTTAAATTCATAAAAATACTATTTATGAAACTTAGGTCCTCCATTGAGCTTATTTTTGAAGTCAATCGTGTTAAAGTCCTTATACTTGGCAACTTGTAGTCAATACGCAAACAATCATATAAACTTCATTGTAGTTGTAATTGATATTGTAGTTGTAGTTGTATAAATTGATATTTTTGTTGTAGTTGAGATAGTTCGACTTGCAAAGAGATACACAGCATTTCAAAGGCATTTTTAGAGCATTTAAAAAAACTAATCGTTAGTTTGACAATATTATTACCTTACAATGTTAACGCCTTGAAACTTACAACGTTATCGTCTTGAAGTTGCGCTATCTAATTTATAAACCAATCAAATTTTAAAGATTTATTAAAAAAGCGCGAACACAAACTTTCGTCTAATGTTAAAAGATGAAAATGTAAACACAGTATTAGGAATTGGCCTTCAGTTTAACATATTTGTTGCGCGATGTCAAGGCCTGTTATTATAGAAGGCCGCGGTCACACATAATATAATATTCTGAAACTAATAAACAAACATCTAAATTTCTATAAGTAAATTTATTCTATGATCATTGCCTTTATATCCTATCTTATTTTCATATCATAATCTATTATGGTATAATTTATATAACATATTACAACAATATTATTAAATTTGTGATGTTCAAATATCATATGAACATTCTCTAACATGTTCATATGATATTTGAATATAGTTCTTGAGTATATTATCTGCAAACAATTGACTGATGCAAGTTCAAATGTTGTCAAAAACCAAGCATGCATGCATGGGACACTGCAGTGTCCTGCAAAGAAATGCTGGTTTGAAAGTCAAATTTTCTTTATTAAAAAAAAAATTAAAATAGGGGGGTAGATAGGGAGGTTTCCGTAATTTTTATTAGGCTCCAAAACTTTTAACTTTATATATAATAAGGTTCATAAAACTTAAGGGACTTACGAAGTAAATTGAGGAACAAAAACAGGATATTTACAGAAACTTTTCAATTTTCAATCTGGAGTACCACAGTGTAATTGGGAATAAAGTTGCTGGGTCCAGTATTCAAAGTAATATGATCTAAAGTAATATATAAATTAAATAAAATGCTTTAAAATGGATGCAGTTATACATATAACTCCTGATAGTTAACTATATGTATAACTAGTTATAGATAAAATTTATTATATAAACTTATTTTTTAAGGTTATGCTTGAACAAATTAGTACCAATTAATTCAAATTCAAGATTCAGTTCAAGTTCAAGTTCTTATTTGTTCATTGTTTTTTCACTATTTTATATTTATTTGTTCAAATTTGTTAACTAGTCCTAACTCTTACCACAGTAAGAATATTTATCATTGTTGAACGTGATTTTATTAGTAACTTAATTTTACTTTCAACATATTTTGACAACACCCTTTACATTTTAAATGATGACAGCTTTACTTTTCTATTGATGTTAAATTTATTAGGTTTCAATAACTCAGATTGAATTTTACTGAATTATTGTAAGCTTTGTAAGAATTTTTTGTATATCAAATTTTGTTGTTAATAAAGTAAAAATTATATATATATATATATATATATATATATATATATATATATATATATATATATATATAGTATTTAGGCTATGGGATCATCCATAAATGATGCCAGTAGATAGAGGGGCAGTGTGAGTTTAACAATAATTAACAATGGAGAGGGAATGTTGAGACCAAAATAATGTCAATTAAAAAATTGAATTAAAAAAAAAAGTAAATTATTTTATTTAAAAAAAATGTAAAACAATTTATGCTAGCTATGAGCAGGTTTTAGAGGTATTTACACCAACAATGTGGTCAAAAAACTTCTTGCTTTTGTTGCTTAAAACTGTAGAGGATCATAGGAAAAACAATTTAAATTCAGAAATTAGCTTGCTTATCTGAAAGAACAATTTGTTTTTCTTTTTTTACTTTTAGTACTGTTGAGAATAAATGTATAATTGAACCAGAAAAAAATTGATGGTATATGCATTTTTTATATTATATTAAGAATTCAGATATACCATCATAATATGATAACAAAAACTGACATCATTTTCAATGGGAGATGGCAAAAAATTGACTGAGTTTGATAAAGGGTGAAGGTGTTCAATAAACCGGGTCATCATCTGACATCATTATGCATAGATGATCCTATGATTTAGATAAAATAAGTAATCAATTTGCCATGTTTTTCTTTAGAAAGTGTAAGAAAAAAGCATTGTTATGCTGAGAACCTACCTATTGAGCAAGCTTTGACCGCCTATTTTATAAATTTGAGAGACAGAAGTGGAAGTGCGAATCGCATAAGAACTAATAACAATGCTCTAAATTGATTTTAACTTTGTAGACTAACATTAATATAGTATTTAGAAATAATAAATGAAGTTTACATGATTTTTATAATTTGTATTTATTTCCATTAATTATCAGTTGTCAGTCTCTATTTTATAAAATGAATTAAAAAACTATTTATTTATAGTATGATATTACTACATAAATACTAGTTTCCTAATGCTATTATCATCACAATGTTAATGGTATTCGTTTTAAAGTGAAATTTTTTATCAATTTTATTGTTTTAATGTTATATATATAT
Source organism: Hydra vulgaris (assembly GCF_038396675.1). Taxonomy (NCBI): domain Eukaryota; kingdom Metazoa; phylum Cnidaria; class Hydrozoa; order Anthoathecata; family Hydridae; genus Hydra; species Hydra vulgaris. The sequence goes on from NC_088920.1 coordinate 26,614,656, forward strand.
ATATATATATATATATATATATATATATAATATATATATATATATATATATATATATATATATATATATATATATATATATATATATATATATAATTTTTACTTTATTTAAAACACCATTTGATATACAACAAACCCCTACAAAGCTTACAATAATTCACTTGTGATACAATCTGAGTTATTGAAATGTAATAAATTTAACACCAATAGAAAAGTAAAGCTGTCATCATTTAAAATGTAAAGGGTGTTGTCAAAATATGTTGAAAATAAAATTAACAAATAAAACCACATTCAACAATGATAAACATTCTTACTGTAGTAAGAAATAGTACTAATTAACAAATTTGAACAAATAAATATAAAATTTACAAAAACAATGAATAAATAAGAACTTTAACTTGAACTTTAACTAAATCTTAAATTTGAACTAATTGGTACTAATTTGTTCAAGCATCAAAAAATAAGTTTCTATAACAAATTATATGTATAACTAGTTATACATATAGTTAACTATCAAGAGTTATATGTATAACTATATCAAGAATTATATGTATAACTATATCAGGAGTTATATGTATAACTATATCAGGAGTTATATGTATAACTATATGCATTTTAAAGTATACTATTTTATTTAAACATTACTTTAGATTATATTACTTTGAAAACTTGAGGCTTTATTCCCAATAACACTGTGGTACTCCAGATTAAAAATTGAAAAGTTTCTGTTAATATCCTGTTTTTGTTCCTCAATGTAGTTTGTAAGTCCCTTAAGTCATAAGTAAGCATCAGTGTTACGTTCGTTCAACTAAGTTTAACTACGGTCAACGAAGTTGAACGTAGTTGAATGTAAATAAACGTAATGTAGTTTTGTTTCAATTACGTTACGTTTATTTACTGTATTTTTGTATTAATCATCTTAGTTAAACGTAGTTGAACAAATACATTTTTGAACAACCTAATTAACTTTTAAAACCAATGATTTGTATTGCTAGTATAAATAACCAAAATTAAATAAAGAATTACTATCTTTGTCAAATTTTTATTTCAATTTTGTTTATTATATAGCTTACACGATTGGAAATAACTCTACAATAGTAGTACTAAACTTTTTGTTTTTTACTAAAATTTAGTCAAAATAAATAAAATGTAGGTCCCCAAATGTGGCAATAGCCAATATTAAGTCCTGATTATCTTTTTTCAGTTTTGATTTAGTACACTTGATATCCTAGTTTTTCATGCATTAAGGTAATTAATTTACATCTTAAATTGACCTAATACCATTGCTAATCTTAGGTTGAAACTATTAGTTGAGGCAACATTCATATATATTTACTAATTGCAAATTGGTGATGAAGTTTTCAATATTTTAAGTTATCCTGCTCAACTTTGTTCAACTTCGTTCAACTTTTTTCAACTTCGTTGAATTATTATTTTGTTACGTTCAATTTTGGTTTTTGGGAAGATGAAGTCTGACTACGTTACGTTTCGTTACGGTCACAAAAAAGAAGCTAACACTGGTGCTTAGTCAAAAGGACCTTATTATATCAAAAGTTAAAAGTTTTGGAGCAAAAGTTACAGAAACTTATCTCCCCCACCACCACCACCCTATTTTTTTCTTTTTTAACAAAGAAAATTGGAAATTCTTTGACTTTCAAACCTGCATTTCTTTGTGGGACACTGTAGTGTCCCATGCATGCATGCTTGGTTTTTGACAACATTTGAACTTTCATCAGTTAATTGTTTGCAGATAATATACTCAAAATCTATATTCAAATAACTATTATATTATTCTAATAATACGTCTATTTGCACAAATCTTAATCTTATTTTTATAAAAAAAGATAAACATTATTCGTGGTGCTTACATACTTGCTTGCCATTCTCTATATTAATATAAAATATTTTCACACAATATAAACGTAACGCAATGCAATGTCGATTAAAAATTTAGTTTTTTTTAAAAAGTTATTTTTTAGTTTCCAGCTTTCAAATTAATTCCCTTGCAAATCCCACATGAAACCCACGTGGGATTTCCCATGTGTGTAAATACCATATGGTTCCCACATGTAACCCATGTGGGATTACCCACATGGGTTTAAGGTGACAAATTTCCATACGGATACCACATGGGAAAATCCGTCCCACGTAAATCCCATCAATGCCACACGGAACCCACGCGGAACCCATGTGGGACGCGGTTTTATTTTTCACTGGGTATACACGAATAAAGAAAATATCTTTATATTATCATGTATAATATTGTATACTTGAAAGAGTGCTCAATAGATAAACTAGAGCTATATAGTTTATATGTTATTTTATTATACTTTGGTTGCAAAGCTGAAACTTGGGGTCAGGGACACATTTTTTGGTAGCCACGGTTTTTTGAGAGGAGGAGTGGAAGTCTCTCTACAAGTCGTCTCTCGTATCTACTGTGGTAAATCCGTTTATGTAGCCTCTACGCGGCGCTACTAGAAACTTGGATCAGTGATCAAGGCTGATACATGGCGGGACTCCATGGATAATGAGAAATAAAGATCTTATCCGAACGCATCTTCAGGGGTTATGGGGCTAACACCCCCATAATTTTGGTGCACCATATTGACCGTTATGAGCAATAGAATCACGATAGGTGATGGAGCCTCGATTGGAAAGGGGGTATAACTGTCAATAAACAAACAGCAGGAGCTGATGGTGCTGAAGCGTGTGTAGTCATACACCCAGGTGCCAAGGGTATTTGGTCCTGTCCTGTGTGTTTCATGAAATTTACAATCGGAAAAGAGCTAAGGGCACATTTGGCTCAGATTCACAAACTTGCACCGAGTGAAGTTCGGTACCGGTGTAATAAGTGTCCGTATGAGGGTGATGTTCAACACAGTGTGGGAACACATCTGAGGTACTGTAATGGTATTGTGGGAGTGGTGGAGGAGAAAAAGCAATTTGCTTGCGCGAGTTGCAAATTCTCCCCGGATAGCTTTTCAGGATTTCAGGTGCATAGGCAAAGAAAGCATGTAGTTGAATGGAACGAGCAGCTGAAAGAGAAAACGGAGTTTGCTTGGATAGACAGGGAACTGCGGGAGCTGGCAGTTAAGGAGGTAACACTTCCTTTTTCTGTGGTGAATACAGAATCCTTTGCTGTACTAGGTATTACAACGAGGACTCAGGAGGCTGTGAGGAAAATTCACTATACGGATAGATACAAATCTATCCTGGATGAAGTACGCGCACAAGTTAACGAAATGGCGGAGGAAGCGCCGCAAGCTAGTGATGAGAGTCAAATAACGCTCTTAGTTAACACAAGCAGGGGAGCAGAATTACAACCTGCTGTAATAAATGTAACTAGATAATTTTTTTGTTGTGGTTTTTTATAAAACACAACAAAAAAATTATCTTCACAAGAATTGAAAATAATGATCCAAAATGCAACTGTCGAAACAAAGCAGAATGCCCCCTGAATGGTAAATGCAAATTCACAAATATTATATATAAATGCATCATCGCAACAAAAAACCAACCCAGCAGTGTTTATATAGGATTAACGGAAGGTGAGTGGAAAACCAGATACAACACCCACAAATCATCATTCAACAATATTAAATACAAAAATTCTACCACCCTATCAAACTATGTCTGGGATTTAAAAAACAATTTTAATGAAACCCCTATGCTAACATGATCTATTCTCAAATCAGTACCCTCCTACTCGAATATTTCCAAAAGATGCCCACTATGTCTGTATGACAAATTTCTATTATATCATATCCAAAACCTAAAGAACTGCTAAATAAGAGAACCGAAATTATATCAAAGTGCCGCCACGAAAATAAATTCTTATAAAAAATTATAAGACTCGCTACAAACCTGACTAACAACTATAAATAAAAAAAACTATACTAATCTGCTCCATATATCTCTAGGCTAACTAATAAGTTACTCACATACACAGCTTTTGTAATGTATTTCATAATATTATGTATATTTTTATATCAATTTTAATTCTTATTTTTATTTTATTATTTTTTAATACACAAATAATACACATTAACACATAAAAAATATTTTAAACGACATTAAACATATAACTATTTCACAATTATTAGCAAACTAAAAACAAATTAATAATATTATTAACCTAACTACTAATCAATTTCCGTCCCGTAACGATATAAAATACAAATATAAACCGTAACGTCCACTAAACAAATCGTAGCAAAATTAAACTTTTACTACTTGCCTGATGATTGTGATAACACATGAAACTCAGAGTTGCAATATTAAATTATATTATAAACATTAGCACTTAGCTAATTCCTGGTACTGCGGGTAACAGTAACATATGTATATACTTTACAAAGCTCTGACATCATTCATTGAGTACTCTTGCTGAAAAAATTCATAAAATATAATAAATTTGGTTAATACAAAAAAAAAACGTAAACAAATCGTTACAAAAATGTTACTGTAGTTTAGACGGGATAAACAAGTCTAAGTAAAAAACAAAATAAAAAACCGTTATATTTTACTAGTCTCCTATGTCAAATAAAGATAATGAGAATTTTTTTGAATTCCGACACTGAGATACAATTTCGTTTTTTTGTTAGTAGGTTTTTACTATTATGTGATAAAATTAAATATTTTTTGTAGAGACAAAGAAGACATATAGTTTTTGTTAGATTGCAAGGTTTGCAGCGTTTGATAATTTTCCATTTTATAATAGGGTTTATATTTGGTCATTTAAGCTCCACATTTTCTTAGACAGTTCTGAGTCGTTTCTATACTTAACTGACGCAAATGATTTGAGATGGTTTGCGTGTCTTAATTTTGATGGTGTATGACAAGCAGGGGCGCCCAAAGCATTTTCTGGTCTTTGAGAAGCTAACTTCCAGACATGGAGCAACTCCAAACACTTATATGTTTATACTTATGTCAAATAAGGATGCTTTGCAAAAAATTGCGATGGTTGGAGCTTGGGAACAAAAAAGCCCCAAAAATTTAGTTCTAACTGCCCTAAAAGTGAGAGCAACAAGTTGATAAAATACTTTTTGTATTATTTTCAACTAGGCTTATATTCATCAATAAATTTTAAGATTCATAGTATTATCTCTCAGAGTTCAAAAGTTATGACAATATAAAATTTGCAACCTCCTCAAATTGATGGGGGTTTAAACTTTATATGGTCATAATTTTTGAACGCTAAAACATTTTACTATGAAATTTAAAATTTATTGTTGAAAAATAAGTCTAGTTGAAAATGATGCAAAATATTTTATCAACTTGTTGCTCTCTCGTTTAGGGCAGTTAGAGCTAAATTTTAGTGGCTTTTTGTTCCCAAGCTCCAACCATCACAATTTTTTGTAAGCATCCTTATTTGACAAAAGTATAAACATATGAATGTTTGAAGTTTGCTCCATGTCTGGAAGTTTGTTATCTCAAAGACCAAAAAATGCTTTGGGTGCCCCTGATGGCAAATGCCAATTATACCTTTTTATTATGTTTACAGATGCAAATCGAAAAGTTTGAAATTTAACAATCTGCAAAATTTATAAAATTCGTAAATAAATATTTTAGAAATAGATATGAAAAAATGTTAAAACAAACTAATATTTAGTTTGCTCAATTTATTCCTAAAACTTATGACACACGCGTCTAATATTGACTTTTGACAAAAAAAAACTTTAATAGTAAATTCTGCCAAAAATAATTAAGAAAATCAAATATAAAAAACAAAACAACAAATGGCATAAAACAAAAAAAAGTTTTTTTTATTCTTCGAATGTATTTTTAAATGCCCTTGAATGTTGATAATATTAAAAGTAGTTTTTATCAAAATATCGATATTTTTATTGAAAATAAAAGACAAAGTTCTAATAAGGGCCATCCCGAAGAGGTCTCTTATGGAAGGGGGTAGGGATAATGTATGTGCTTTTTGCCTACTAGAGACCAAAAAAAAAAATCCTTGATATTTGACATTTGCTAACTGTACTTCAAAACTTTTCAACTCAAATACTAAATGTACATATGTGCCAACTCAAATACATATATAACAGCTTAAGGGAAGGGGAGGAGGGGGGTATCCTGCTTCTAAAATCACGATTCGCAAGTTTATATTTGACAGCCTTTAAAAAAATTGGAACAAGTCATTTTTTCAAACTGAGATAATCACAACAAACTATTTCTTTTAAAGTAAACGTTTATATCCATTACAAAGTAAATTCACGTATGTTCTGTTATCACATGTGTGAGATCAAAACTTGCTCAATGGTGGATTTTAACAAGTTTACTTTAAAATAACTATTTTTTTTTATTATTTCAAAACTGTAAAAAGAGATTTGTAAAAATGTAGAAAAAGAGTCCATTTTAGGTGTTGATTTACAAACTAAGCCATTTGCTATATGCAATAGATTACATAGAATTGTTACACTTTTTGAAACTTGCAAATTTATAACTGTTGAAAAATTTTTGTAGAAAATATTGCTGTGAATTATCAACTTATTATATAAAAATTTATTAAATATTAATTGAATTCAGTATTCCAAGTATAATGTTTTAAAAAGTTATGAACTTTTTGGCATATTGTATTTTTTTAAGTATTTCATATTAGGTTCTTAAAGAAAATTAGGAACTATTTAATTTATTTACGCACTGAAAAAAAAAGAGGCAGAAATTTCTACCTTGGAGTAGGATATGTGGTATTCTTTATTAAAGTATAAACTTCTATCTTTTAAAGTAGTAAATTATAACTTTAAATTAGAAAGTTGTGCAAATGGCAAGTTATTGTTTTCATTATAGTTTTCTGATTTTGCGTCTGTTGGCAAAAGGTGTTTTTAGTTAGTGAACAATCTGCAAAAAAAAAAATTTTAATTTCTATTAAATTTTATCCTTTTAAATTAATATCCTTTGAGATTTTTTTTTTTGCGTGTGTGTGGTTATTAAGGTGCTCCAAGTATCGTGAAAAAGCATTTTGCTAGAAAGTTCAAACCTCCTTCCTGACCCAATTCACTCATCTAGCAAGAGTTGGCATCGAACATCAGACCTTTTGGTTTTGAGCCAGGATTAAAACCACTATGCCAAGGTGCCTAATTCTCTAATAAATCCCTTCAATCCCCGATTATTATTTTTAAAACGAAATAACGCAGGCTTTCAATTTATATGTTTGTGCTAACTATGTCATTTTTGCACAACTCCTCTTTTTTTTTTAACTGTTTATAAGTAACTTATACAATACTTACTTATCGTTTAGAGCATTTATTATAATCGAACTTACAAACAAATTATTTAAATTTTTCGATAAGGGTAAGATAAATTCGTAAAGTTTTTAATTATTGACCCTTCGAAAACGTTTGATACAGTGAATCATGGTATTTTACTATTAAAGTTAAAACATTTTTGTGTTAACGGCTTGATTTGTAAACGAGTATAAAATTATTTGATTTAGTTTTAAAACCAAGTAAATTTACGTGTATTTATGCATGCTTATATATATATATATATATATATATATATATATATATATATATATATATATATATATATATATATATATATATATATATATATATATATATATATATATATATATATATAAGCATGCATAAATACACGTAAATTTACTTGGTTTTAAAACTAAATCAAATAATTTTATACTCGTTTACAAATCAAGCCGTTAACACAAAAATGTTTTAACTTTAATAGTAAAATACCATGATTCACTGTATCAAACGTTTTCGTGTAATGTAAATTATGTTAGTGCATTTTACAAATAGAGTGCTCAATGTTCTTAAAGAACAGAGCAATAATTAATTAGTAAAAAACACTTATTTAACTTTTATCTTCGACTTGAAGTTTCACCATTGCTGGATCATCAGGAAGAGTTGTATATATATATATATATATATATATATATATATATATATATATATATATATATATATATATATATATATATATATATATATACAATGTTCAAACTTGCACCCAAGTTACACACTGAGTTCTAATGAAGTTATCATTAATATTAAATGGTCGTGTAATCCAAAAAACGCTTTTTTTCATAAAGGTTAGGTGTTAGATTCTTAGAGTTAAAAGTGAATTCAGCTGAATTACATTTTTATGAGAGAACTACTGGTAATTAGAGTTATAAGTCAAAACTTGGAGATTGATGTTCGGCCATGTTCTCACTTTTTAAGGATCAAAAACGCAAAACTAATAAGAATCAAAAATTTTCTTAAAAAAGATAAAATTAAAGATAACAATGCCAATTATTAAATGCCATTATGTTAAAACAAGTTATTTAATGAATAATAGAGCTTTTTGTAAGATCGATTTTCTGCTTTCTAAATTTAAACTTCTGAAAGATTTAAAAAATTATTTTTCAATAATAGCTTTATAAAAAAATACTCTGCAATTATATATGCACGAGCAAAATAAGGTGTGTATGTAAATATAACAGCAGGAAATTCTGTAACGACAAAAGCAACGTTTACTATTTTATTATCATATAACATTATTGCATGCTAGTGCTTAAATTAAAAATGCTCTTCTAAACCGATTCGCTAAGCAGTCATGCTTTGCCAAAAAATCAAAAAAATGCAATTTTTACTAGAAGCATATCAGTCTTTAAAGGGCATGGCATTTATTTTATTGGCATAAAATATTAACCAAATATAAACTCTAACTTGTTGCGGTCTTTAAGTTATATTTTTTCCTATTTTGTTCAAAATTGATTGACATTGTAACTTTTTTTTTTTACATATTTTAAAAACTTTCTTTTAGGTTTTGTTATGAAATGTAGAAATAACGAAACTTTGGGTAATTTTTTTAGTTATGAGTTTAAACTGATATGTCAACTAATTTATAACTATCATTCTTGAATAATTACAATAACCGTTTGCACTGTTTTTTGTTTGCATTACTAATAATTTAACCTTTCAAAAATACACTTAATACTAAAAAAACATTTACATAATAACCTCAGAAAGGTGCATTAAAGTTACACACAAATGTGTATAAAAACACTATTATTTATAAAATTAGAAATATGCAGAAAATATATTTAAATAAACCTTAGGTCAGATCAGTTTTATTTTTTCAATTAGTTATATATACAACATAATCAATCCCAGTCAAAACCAGAGGCGGATCAAGCATTTTTTAGTCTTAAAGATTTATAGCTAAATTCTTGACATGGAGCAAACTCCAAACATTTATGTGTTTATACTTATGTCAAATAAGAATGCTTTGCAAAAAAATGGCAATGATTGGAGCCTGAAAACAAAAACATCCCAAAATTTTTGCCCCTCTTCCCGAAACGTGAGAAAAATTTTGAGGCTTTTTGGTCCTAGGCTCCAATAACCGCAAGTTTTTGCAAAACACCTTTATTTTACATAAGTATAAACATATAAATGTTAGGATTTAGTTCCATGTCTGGAAGTTAGAACCTCGAAAGCAAAAGGGGCTGGATCCGCCCCTGGTCAGAACACAACATGCATTTATAAATACATTTGTACATGCATCTAAATATATGCAAATACAATTACATAAAAAAAATATAAATACATAAATAAATGACCACGACACACGCCATTAATGAAGTTAAAATTTATAGCCTATAATTAATAATATTTTTTTTAAATCGGGTAAAAAGCATCAACAAAAACTCAATTAAATAACAAAAAAAGCCTGTAAATAACGAAAAAAAATTTTTTAATCAAATGAAAAATGTGATTAAAAAATCAGGTAAATAACGGGGAAAAAAAATCAGATAAATAAAAAAATCAAGTAAACACTAAAAAAAAGAAAAACCATTTAAATGATTTAAAAATCAGGTAAATAAAAAAATACCAAAAAACCCAGGTATATAACTAAATCAAGTAAATAACAAAAAAAAAGTGAAATAAAGAAAAAAATATTTATACGTTTGTATGTGTGTTTATAAATATATATATATGTATATATATATATATATATATATGTATGCATGTGTATATATATATATATTTATATTTATTATATATATATATATATATACATATATATATATATATATATATATATATATACATATATATATATATATATATTTATAAACACACATACAAACGTATAAATATAAAAACTCAAATTAATTATCTCCTTAGCACTGATTTTAAAGGATCTAAAAACTTAAAGAACTTAATAAAATTACTCTTGAATCACATTATTGGAGTTTGCTTTTTTTGCTTCATTGTCTTGATCTCTTTTATATCAACCTTTAGGTTTTTCTTTTCACTCTGCTCATAAAATCAGTTTGGCATTTTTATTTATATTTATTGCATCCTATTAAACAAAAATAAAATTATAAAAAATACCTCATCAATTTTTTCTTTAGAGAGTCTAAAGAATGTCGCTTTCATTATTAGTTAGTGACTCAAACAATTAAAGAACAACTATTTTAAAATTACTAATTTTTAAATTTTACCTTAAAAGAAAAATGTCCGATAAAGAAACCATTGGTTTGTACTCTAATTCTATTTGCAAGACTGGACATAAATATTTAAGATATTGATTTGTTTGATTATTTCACATTGATTAATTAATCGCAAGCAATATAATTTAAATTAACATTGTAAACATTGTAAACAAAAATACAACTGATATAATATCAATACTTCTTCTGATTCTTTGAATAACAAAGCCGAGGGCTGATGTAATTGATTCATTAAACTATAAAATTGATCATTTAGTAGAAAAAGCAAATCAAATAGGTAAAGGAGAGTTAACAATAATTAGAAATAGCTTGATTTGAAAAATTAAACATTTTTTAACTCAAGTCTGACATATTCACCTAAAATTTCTACAACAGTCTTACAATATTAAGTTTAAGCTTTGTTATAAAAAAAACTACAACAAAAAATAATAAACTATAACAAAAAATTAGAAAATAAGTTAGACTAAATTTAATTACTTTGTTCCTTTTATTCTTTGAGAACTTTCTTTCAAACCTACATCCTGAGAGATACAAATATTTTATAAAAATAAGTTTATAATTTTATAAAGTTTTTATAAATTGAACCCAAAAATTTCTGAAAAATTACTTTTTAAGAAACTGAAATATATATACACATATATATATATATATATGTATGTTTATACATTTATATATACACACATATATTTTGTATGTGTGTATATACACACAGACAAAATTTATTTCCTTCAGTATCTAAAGGAATGAAAATTCGGAAAAAAACATAAGGCGATACTTTCCTTCCACCAAACAATATTTTGACCTACAGTTTTAAAACTTTTCAGCTGAATCGTTAATAAAACGTCCAAAAGACGATGAAAAAGTGACATCAATGCTAAATGCCGAGTTCATCTACATCATAAATAAAACAACAATTTTTTTTCTATAAAATACCATTTGTGACCCAGTTTTGCTTCCATACGAGATATAACTTCAACTTTATATTATAACAAAACCTCATTAGCTTCAAAATCTCTTTTGGTAAAAATACCATAACCTAGTATATTGATCTCAGAATATATGTAAAGTATTTGAAAAAAAACTAACATGTCCTTTATTGTTAAAGGACATGCTATAACACGTTATAAAGGCATGTTATAAGAACATATTATAACAGGTTAAAGAAAAGGTTTTTAAAAGAAAACACCTTTTAAAATATTTTTAGATAACACTAGGATTATTTTTATCTGTCCACTTGTAAGATATTAACAAATTATGATAAATAAACATAAATATAAAATAAAATATAAAATACTTAATATTATGCTTGTTATAAAATAATTAACATATTATAAATAAGAAACAAACCAATTTTATTATCAATGAACAACTTAATAAAATACAGTGATTCATCTCTTTCGCAGGCATGTATTTACTTTTTTTAGATTAAAACTTCAGATTCTCTCTAAATTTAATAATTATCAATATCTATTTCAACTAAACTTAAATGTGAAAAACTAAAAACTATTCAGTTTTCTTTGGGAATGTGTATTTTCTCTTAGGTATAAATAATAGCAAAAACGTTTTTGGTTATATTAGGTTATATATATATATATATATATATATATATATATATATATATATATATATATATATTTATATATATATATATATACATATATATATATATATATATACATATATATATATATATATATATATATATATATATATATATATATATATATATATATATATATATATATATATATATATATATATATATTAATTAACAAACACTACGGAAATTATATTGACAGTTTTTAAGAGCAATAATATTTTATAATAATAATTGATGATTGATAAGTACAGTTATTCATATCATTCAAAGTCAGATAAAAGGAGTAAAATGATTTGAAAAATATGACTAGTAATAAGTATTTAGAACATAAAAATGCAATCATAATTTGCAGGTAATATCAAAATGAAGGTAAAGAACAAATAAAAGAAAATAATGATTATAGCAACAACAAGAAGAAAGATTTATTTTTTTATTTCTAATGATAAAAGGTAATTATGTCAAAAAGTTAGAATAAAACTATTTTTAGAACATTCTTAAATTAGTTTTACTAAAGACGAAAACAAGATCGTAAAGGCGTTTGAATATATAGAGTTTTTAACTCATTTACAATGCATACAAAACTTCTATTCCATTCACAGATGCACCAATAGAAAATAAAGCTTACCATACTTCTTAGTTGTATGAAGTGGTAAAGCTTCCTTATATATGTATACTTTTTAAAAGTAATAATAATAATAATAATAATTGTAATAAAAATATTTAATAATATTAAATTATATAATTAAAGTAAAATACAATAATAAAGGTAGCTTTAGTAATATCAGGCAGTAAATTTATTAAAACTCTAGCAGGCAGAAAATAAATTTGTTGTTTTTATTAGAAAATTAATTTTATAAAAATACTCTCGTTAAAACGATTTTTTTTATTAAACTACTTTTTTAGAAATAAACAATAAATTTACAAATGTTGCAAGGACTATTAGCTGAGCTTTGTGAGTAAACACAAATAACAATTAGGAGATTTCTCATAGAGTTTTTAACTCTTTATATATGAACTGTTTTTGTATAAAATTATCTGTGCTCTGTTCTTTAATTGGATATACTTGTTTGTTTATTTGTACGATCTAAAATAACTAAGCACAAAAAATTTATTTAATAATATTATTTACTTAATATTATTATTAGTTAGCACAATGTTTTATAAATATTTTTTTATGAATTGGTTTGTAGAACCTGTCAGATGTCGGTAGTCGTTGGACGGAGCAACACAATTACACAATAAAAACACTTTTACACAATAAAAAAATTTATTAAAAAAAGACACATTTAAAATATAGATTTCTTAAAAATATTTGTAAATTTGGAGTTTATGATTAAGAAAAAGCTTTTTTTAGAAATATTCTTAACAAAAAAATAAAAAAAATAACAAAAAAAAATTAAAAAATATAACAAAGAAGTAAAGTAGACTTCAAATAATTAATCTATAGCTATGCTTAAATCCGCATTATTCATCAATTTTTAAAATTCACCTTGTTGTTGAAATAAGACTTTAAGGAAATCGTACTCTATAATTTGACCATTACTCAGAACAATGATTCTAAAAAGTAATAGACATATCGTAAGCAAAAAAATAGATTAAAAAAATAGACTTGTGAACTTTTCTATTTTAATTTATTTTTAAATTAATGTTAAACCTGATTACATTGTGCGAAATAAGGTGATTCTTTTATTTATTTTTTACAGCATTGTCCTCCTCACTATCATCATTTTGTCTATTACCTATCAATTTAAATGAACATCATGATTATCCAAAGCATATTTCCAAGTTTCCACTGAAATTCCTGACATTTAAAAGCAGTTAACAACTGTTTTTATAGTCACTTATCCCAAACTAAATGAGATTTAACTAAATAAAAATTTAAAAATTTTAGATCTTATGACCTTTAAATTGAGGTCTAGCATTAAGGTTTATTGAAATCTAGAGTTTAACTTGAAATGAGGTTTAAAGTTAAGTTTTACAGCTTGTCCAACAACTTTTATACTCAAGAAACAAAAGAACATCATTTAAAAAGCCAAAAGTATTACATATAATGATTATTAGCATTTTATAAAGGTATAAAATAAAATTAGTAGAAAAAGATTCATTTATATGCCACATTTTAGAGATAAAGTAAGTTACTATATCTTAAAAATATAGTAACTTACTATATCTGTAAAATATTTAAAATTTCTAATAGTATAACCAGAACAGAAAGATGAATGTAGTGAAGTAAAGAGTTAATTTAAAGAAAGGTTTTTGTAAATAAAAATAATAAATAAAAATTGTGGATTCATTTAGCCATCAATAAAAAGCAACAATAAAGGAAGAAGTGAAATAAACAAAAAGTACAAGTTCATTACTGCCCAGCATTTAAAATGCCCAAAATTTAAATACCGAGTTTTACTAGCAGGAACCCCTAAAGTTATGTATTGGAAATATTTTTCAACAATTTTATTTTTACATAAACAATCAACTTTTAAATAAAGGTAATATAATGTAACTAATTTTTCCAACAAAATCTTTTGAAAGTTTAGCTTGACTTTTAACTGTTGACCTGAAAAATTATATAGTATGTAAATCTACTACTAAACTGTTGATAAACCAAAAAAAATGTATCAGGTAGTAAAGCAAACAAATGGAAAAACGTTTTTATTCAATTAGGTTTCGCCAAAATATTTTTGACCAAGAAATCTATTAATTACTATCCAAAATGTGTTTGAATATGCAGAATAAATTATCATAGCTAATGTATTTGAATTCTTAAAAATAATAAGATCAATTCTAAGTTCTTTTCAATGATAGATTACTAAAAAGCAAAGCTTAGACAAAAGCTAAACATAGGGCTGTATTAAATAAAAAAAAGAGTGTACCAAACAATAGTTAAGAAATAGTATTATGATATTAAATCATTAAGAGAATGTATTTACTTAAAAATTATTGTCATTCAAAATATTAAACCAAAAAGAGTTACATCAAAACACTTTCTAACCAAAAGATGCTCACCTCACACCTGTTAAAATAAAGTATAAAAAAAATTCCTATTTTTTACACAAATGTTAGAAAGTGTAAGTACAAAGTAAAAACTATCAATGAACAACATAATAGAATGTTTAAATCGAAAAAACAAAATAATCTCTAATCAAAGGTAAAAGAGATGAACTAAGAAAAAACGAAATGAATAAAAAAAATGAGTTCTTATAAAAGTCTTGCATGTTTGAACTGTTGATATACATCAACATGTGTAAATATTTATTGTTTTAATTTATTTACCGTTGGTA
>NC_088920.1:26635000-26655000 GCF_038396675.1 Hydra vulgaris
TAATCTCGATGTTATTCTTATCATGGAGTCCTGGCTTAATAACAAAACTCCAGACTTGCTATTGTTAAATGGAACTGGTTTCCAAATATTTGAAGCGATTGTAATGTCGTCGTGGCTCACTCATATTAGTGCAAAGTATCCATTCAGTCCATCCCTTCTGTCCAAAATAATTTTGATATTCCTGAAGAACTTGTAGACTCTGAACTTACTTGTGTAGACGCATGTGTCTCCTCTAGTCTTGAAAAGTTACTAATTTCATGCATTTACCCCCCCCCCCATCCCTATGTGTATTTTGAAAACCAAAGCCTTTTGTAAGATGCTATGTGTAATTTCATCAACTTGTAATCATATTTGTATAGTATAAGGCAATTTTAATCTACCACTCATTGATTGGTCAATACCTATTAGCCTTAGCAATTCTTGTCAGGACTTGTTCATAGAAACTTGTAAGGTGAACCCCCTGACCCAGTTGGTATCAAACAGTACCATGGCCTACTATAATTACACGGCCGGATATCTTAATTTTTGGAGCGAAAAATTAGAAGGGTAACTTTTTAAAACAAAAATATTTCGTATAGAACAATTGGCCACACTTACCGCAATTATAATTATGATTTTTACAGGGGTTTTATTTACGGAAGTGTGTATATAAAACAAAATTTGTCTGACAAATATGATAAATGTATCATAAGTTGGACACCTTCCTTTGGTTGATAATTATGTTTCTAAAAAAACTTACACCGCTAAAGTAAAGTAAAATTAAATTGTACTTTATTCATCATTAAAAAATTGTAATAACTTTATTAAATAATAAAATATTAAAATTTGTAATGACTCTATTAACATAAATATGTATCTCATAAGAAATATATTTCTCAATAATAACATTTCAATAATATTAACGAGATATATAAAACGATAAACAAAAACCTAATAATAAAGGAAGAATTTACAATTGAAATAATCTATTTAGCATTGTTAATTAGTTCACCTAATACAGCTTCAATTTTTTTCTCTGTCTGCTTTTAAAACTCTTTACACTGTTCTTTCGAATTTCATCAGAAAATTGTTTCTGTTTATTATTAAAATAAATATTTGTAACAAAGCGATTTATAAATTTTACACCAATAACTTGATGTTCATCGCATAAAAATTAAGTAGCACCATTATTTAATCTAAGTACTTGTTCTGCGACATATCGATCACAAAGAGTTGAGTCTCTTATAGGAAAAATTGCAGTATCTAATATTGCAAATGCTTTTGAAACATAATGTGTAAAATCATTAGCTGTTAAAATCAATCCGCCACGAGAAAGTTTTTTAAAATATTGGCATTGTACCTCGCCAGATTCAGCAAATAGAAAAGTTTTGCAAACACCACATTTGATCTTTTTATTAAACTTTTTAATCACAGAACTAGAAATAGCTATAGCAACCTCAAAGCTCTCTGAATCTAAATTGCATTCTTCAATATTTGGTAAAATTTCTTGCAATTTATCATCAAATAATTTCATTAAAGATATACTACAACTTTCTTTTCTAACATCTTCCTCCCAGATTTTGACTGAGTCTTTAAGTAAAGCTTTCACCACTAAAATGCGCTCAGATGTCTAAAGTTCACGCAAACCAACTAAAAGGCTGCCACCACTAATTTGACGATACATTGAAAATCTTAGCTCTAATGGATCAGTTAGCAAGCGTGATATTAAAAAATAATGTATCCTTCTTAAATTAAATCATCAATAAGTATTAAATCATCAGGTCCTAAGAGCTTCTGATGTTTGTTTACTTAATGTAAACTTTTGAGAGTTTAAAACTTGAGACAATTGCCATTCTTCAATCCATTCAGCTAAATTGCGTAAAAATAAAGGTTTCATTTCACCATAATAAAATAAATATATTATACTGTCTTTTTTTGTAGGATGAGTAATACTACTAACATGGTTGGTATTTTTATATTTATGCATCAAATGTGAAAAAGCAGAAACATTAGTGGAATGATTATCAGGAATTACAACATGTACGTGAAAACCATTTTCTTATAGTGATGTAATGCACTCATCAACATGGTTAGCTAGCCATTTAGTTTTAGCCTAGTTTTTTTATTTTATTTTATTGAGTTCAGTCATTAATTCATTTAAATCAATAAACTATTTTCTTCTAAATAATTTTTATATATGCTGAAAAATTCTCCAGTACACTTTTTTTCTCTAATACGCAGCCAATATTTCGAAACCATGGAGGCAATAGAAGATAAGATGATTTATTGAACAAGGAAACATGCATAAATTCATCAACTACAATTGTTTCTGTAACTTCTAAAATACCTAAGTTGATTAATTTCTAATTTAGAAAATATGTATTTGTCATAATTTATTTTGAGCTGATACCCTTCTAGGTTAACACTATTTAAATCATTTAAACAGTAAATTTTATCTTTTTCTATAAATAAATTGCGTTCATCCTGACTATTTGATAGATGACGGACAGACAGTGGCTTTCTACCTTTCGATGAAGTTAGATATGCTGATAATGCTATTTTTCAGGTAAGCAATAAATAGTTGGCACGGGATTTAAATCCCAAATTAATGTTACTCTTTAATCGATTTTTAAATACTTTTCTTCAAAACGTTTAGCACAAATAGCCGAGTTTTTAATAGGCTTCTATAACTTTCTATTGATAAATACTACCCACTGATATAATAAGTCAGGATAATTTTCTGGAAAACCAAAAAGTGGATGCTTTTCAGGAATAAAATCAATTCAATTCTCTCTCTTTTTATATGAAATTTTACAGTAAACTACAGCACATGTGTTAACCATATTAAGAATGTTTGAAAAAACTGTTTTAAAAGACGTTTATATAAGTCAAAAAAATTACCCTTCTATTTTTCGCTCCGAAAAGCAAGATATCCGGCCGTGTAATCATAGTATATCATGACAGTACTTGAATAAACAATATTTTGGATCTTATACTAACTAGTGATAAAAAAATGTACTGCCCCTTTTACCAGCACCAGTGACAATTGTACCATTCTCTTTAATTGCAAAATGGGTACCTTAAATACTAAACTCAAGTATTTTGTCACACGTACCAGCACTCTGTAAAAAAGATACAATAATCTACCTCGAGCACTTCGATTTTTGGCATCTAATATATGTATTCTGTACTAAAAATACAAAAGAAATTTTAATTTAAACACTTTTACCAAATATTTTATGAAGATTAAGTACTTTAAACAACATTTTTGCCTTGTCATCATCAATAACAATGGTGTTAATCCATTATATTTATCAATTAGATTTATTATCCCATCAAAATTCTTTGAGTAATGTATTATTTCCATATGATTATGTTGTTTCATTGCTACAAAAACTTCCAGCAAATATTTCCAACGCTCCAGATGGTTACCATCCAATATTTTTAAAATCAATTGCAACTAGCATTGGCATTCCTCTTTCTATTTTGTTTGAAATGTCAATAACCAATAATACTATACCAAAAATTTGGCAATCAGCAATGATTTTTCCAATTTTTATAAAAAGCAACCCTTCTCTACCAACCAACTACAGACCTATTTGAATGACCAGTAGTGTTTGCAAAGTTATGGAATCAATCCTTGCTAAAACCATAAAAACCTATCTGGTAGTAAGTAACTTTATTTCTCAATATCAATTTGGTTTTATAAATCGCAGACCCACAAGCTCACAAATACTGGCAACTTCAAATGAATGGACCATAGACATGGTCATAGACAACAGCATAGAATGCCATAGACCATAGAATGCCATAGACAACAGCAAAAAAAAAGTTTATATCATCTATATTGATTTTGAAAAAGTATTTGACTCTGTAACTTATTTTAAACTAATGTTCAAATTGCAACAATTTCGTATTTTATACGAACTGTTAAATTGGATTAAAAATTTTGTTACTAATTCCTTTTAATGTGTGTTTGTTGGTACCTCATGTTCTGAAAACTTTCTAGCTAAGTGTGGAGTACGACAAGGAAATGTACTAGGACTTATATTGTTCTTAATATTTAATAACGACAATTTACTGCACTGATGGAGATTGTAGCATTAAGCTGATTGCAGATGATATTATGTTTTATCAATCGAGAAATGGTTACAACAACATTTACCTTGTAAACACTTTTTAAAAAATCTCCCCATGGTCCAATGATTGGCAACTAAATATATCATTCAACAAATGTTTTTATTTATGCTACGGACGATGTAATAAACCTACTCATTCTTATTTATTAAACTCCGCTATCAATATTGAAACTGTTTATTCAATTCTGGATATTGGAATCATCATATCCTTTGATACAAAGACCTCTAATCACTGTTATTATATGACAGGCATAGCACACTCACGTATTTATCTACTTATAAAATCGTTCATCTCTAACAATTCTCAACTTTTGGTAAAAGCTTTCAAGTTTTATTTGCGGCCTGTATAAGAATCTTTCACCCCAGTTTGGAGCCATCATCTTTTAAAAAGTTAACTTACATAGAAAAAATTCAAAAATATTTTATCAAAATTTTCTGCAAAAGGTGTCATATAACATACACTGAATACTTATCAAGACTTATTGTCTTTTAACTCAAATAACACAATAATTACATTAAAGATACTAAAAGATTTTTTTACAACGAAGGAACTATTAAAGTATGGAGAACACTTCCAGACTATATAGTAAACTTGCTTTTACTGCCTGCATTCAAATTGAATTTAAAAAAGTATGATTTAAAATGTCATTATGCAGTCTACTAACTTGGTTTCTTCACAATACTCTAATTGAAGTTTTTCATTACTACTTTTACTAGTTTTTGTTTGTCTTACATAAAAGCCTAGTAAATATAGCAAAAATTGTCATGTTACCAAGAAAAAACTAGAAGCAAGCTGAAAAAAGCTGGAAATATTTATTATGCACTCCTCATTAATTTTGGATAAATTCAGCCAAATTCGAACTGGAGCTTTGTCTGAAATCCAAGATGACATCCAAGATTGCACCAAAAATGATATTTGTGATATCATAAGCTATTATTATATTATAATTAATGATTCTCAACTGTAATTCCTTTAAATGGGCTTCAAACGCACATATATAAACTTATTGTTGCAAGATAAACTACCAATTACTCTCTTGCTGTTATTTAGACCAGATTTACAACACAATATAAACTGTTTTCAATCATTATAAAAGTAATATTTGAATATAGTTGACCCAAAATATTTCGGTTTAGTTCACTAAAAATAAATTTTAATAATTTTATCATAATGGAAGTAACAGACGGGTTATGCTTACTGTGCAGAAAATCTCTTATTTATGCTGAAATAGTACTTGTTCAAAGAGGTCCTTACGTACCTCTTTGAACATACGTATTTGCAATATTAGGTCTTTAATTCGTTATTTTAATTTTTTTTTATATGCCATTTACAAACATGCAAACAAATAAACTGGCAATAAATTATTATATGTAGGCTGGAAAACCTGATAAGTTGCAATAAACTACGAAATGATTGCAAGTTTGAGAAAATGACAAAATTTAAGTCATTCCGTTTCCACGTTTATTGCTGCAAAGCTTATACAAATGCTAAGAGCATTCAACGAACATCCATTTTCAAGTTAAGGGCAATTGATTCTTTAGAAAATGTTCTAAGACTTCGCTTGACGTTAAAAATGTTTAATTTTAAATGAAATTGTCTATTCTGCAGAAAATCTGAGAATTAAAAAAATAAAAACAAGAAAATGTATGAGGAGAGATCAATAATTTCTATTGTATCTATAACGTCTATAAAAAATTTGGTGCTAGAGTAAGCTCAAATGTGGAATGATGAATGGGGTGAGGTGGTTCAAGCACGGATTGGTATTGTAATAGACTTGGTTGCTGCACAAGAGCGATATCAAAGGACCTGTTAGTTGCAGTTTCTGAAAGAAGAGAAAGTTATTAAAAGAAAACCTGTCCACTGGCCAGTGGAATTAACCCGTACACAAAGAAAAATTTAAAAATTAAACTTTTAGCTCATTTTGGAGATGAATTGCTAATTACAACCATTCCAGGCACAAAAAAAGCTTTTTGCTTCCTTCATGCAAGTCATAAGATTTTAACAGATGATTGCTATTTACAAAGATGCGCCAACAGGGATGATAAGCAATGTCGGATTGTTGAGAAAGTTGCAATTATTCAGGAGGACATATACACTCGCGTGCTTATGAATTAGAACAATAACTTACATTTCAGAACATGATGGTTACCCTACAGGAACAAGTTCCAGAAAAGTTCTTTGTTGAAAACGTGATTAATAAGGACAAAAATAGTAAAGAGAATACCTTAAAATTTAAATGCGTCACTTTAGAGCATGCTATAATATGTGCAACAAGGCCAAGATCATTTCTATTTAACATATAAATTGGGTTGTATGTATATTTGCACAGACACTTTGGATTCAAAGCTTCTGTAACTCTAATTGAAATGTTTTCCAATATTAGATTGTGATCATCATATAACAAAGCAAAGCTTTTCGAGTATTTTGTAATTTTATCCATTGTAGACAATAACATAAAATCAGATGCATTTATTCAGTTTGTTTTTGATGATGTTGATTTTAATATCCACACATGAGATGGTCACAATACTTTTCACAGCATGGGTGAAATTCAATGTATTACTCCTGCGCATGCAATCTGTTTGTATATAAATGTTAGTAGGCCAAAGTTTCAATTTACTTCAAAAGAGATTGTATTTGTTAGGAAGATAAAATTGGCTACTTACAACAAGCCAAGGAGCATAGGTCTTTGAGATCTAACTGCTGAGATATATATGGAGTTACAAGAACTACATTGTTCCCTGATGCACCATTGTGACTTGACTTTTTTTGATGTGTGGTGTATGGCTTGGAGTCACTTGCAGAACTGGTTGGAATGACTATATGGCATTATCCATGGCCAAAAGTCATCTGTACAAATTGTCTAATGTCTCACCAGTGCCTTTAATTAACAGTGCCCCAGGAGAATTAAGTGCAATATACACTTTAACTTCTGATGGCTAAAGAAGAATGCCAGAAAGCTAATTAACTGACATGTTTTGTTATTTCGATTAGCTTCTATTTGCGAAAGCATGCGAATTAGTAGCAACTTTGGGTATCAATGGTGATCTATTTTTGATTGTTGTCCAACTTGGGGGTTTCCATTTAATAATGTCCTTCATGGGAGCTATTGGCCAAAACATGATTGGAAATGGATTGGATGAGACTTAGAGAACTGCTTATGCAAAGGCTTCCGTGGTTCACTTGCTGAATGTTCATGCCTATGCACAAGGACTTTGAGCACACTTCATGACTCAGTTAGCGCTGTCAGTTGTTGCACTGCAGGAATTAATTGAACCAACCGAAGAAACTACTGAAGTTGAGATAAGCAATTTACCTTCCCAGATTCTAAACAACCTATCACCTGCAAAACATTCAACAAATGTCCGATCATTGATGACTTATCAGACAGAATGAACGCAGCAGTGCAGTCTCCTGCTGCTTCAAGTCGAACTGCAAAATTATGGGTACAATATTTTTGAAGAAAAAATTGATTTTTAAAGTGATATACAAATTTTCATGTTTTAGTTTGGGTGTTGTTTGGGCAGCCATTTTGGATATTGATAAACATTTTATTTTTTCAGAGAAATAGAATTATGAAAAATGTATTGCTTAACCTGAAAAACAAATCTAGATGCAAAGATAGTATAATCAAAGAAAACATGAAAGATAAGATTCAGTAAAAGGGTTGCCATTCATCAATATAGTCATTCATCAAAATATCTCCATATTTTGAACAATATTAATCTGAAAAAAGTTATTTGAAGTAAATAACTTTTCATTCAAAATTCATAAATACTGCAAACCTTAAGCTGTTACAAAAGAGAGCTCTGACTCAAGATCGACACGCTGCCTGTTCTATGTGATTAAAAAGAAAACTTTTTTTTAAAACAGGAATATAAAATTGCGTTGTCAGCAAATTTTAAATGTAAGATTATCAGGAAGATAATATGTTAATGAAGATAAAAAACAATTGGACTACCAAGGATAGAACCTTGAGGTACTACAGAAATTACTGAAAATGAAGAGCATTGCCTGCGGATTATTTTGATAAAGCAGTTAAAAAGAAACGATTTAACAATTTAAAAAATAATTCCAGATACACTATATGAAGCATAACTTTTTTATACAGAGAAACCTTTTGTGACAACATTTAGTAAATTAACTGTAGAATGAGAAGCCTGAAAACCATATTGATAGTCAGAGATGTTATAAATTTTTATTAAACACTAAAAGACCTTGCTAATAATAGAAAGAAGTATTAGTAAGAGCAGTCAGTGTTCTCTTTTTTCAATTCTTTCTGAAGGTTTTAAAAATTGCAACCAAAGATGCCATTTTAATGCAGGCAGGAAAATAAGATTCAGTCAAGCACTTGTTAAATAGTTTATAGCGAGTGCTGAACACTTTTGTAAGACTATTACAGGAATGCTATCGGGACTACAAGCTGTTGAAGAGTTTAATTGAGAAATAACTTTAGGCAAAAAAGCCGGTGTGATTTAGTTGCTTAACAATGGGTTTAACCTATTTAACTGAAATGGCAAAAAAGGTCAAGCAATTGGATTTAAGGGATAAATTCAAAAAAAAAGGTCTTTTGCTAATAGTTCCGCCCGAACTTTGGGAAAGGTAATAAAGATAGGCCCAAGAATTAGAGATAGAGCACTATACTTATCTTATTTAATGACATTGTTGAAGATTTTATAAAAGTCTCTAGTGTCTAACTTTTTAGAATTAATAGGAGATTTAGTAAATTGAGAATATTAAAACTTAGCCTCAGACAGCATCTAATTACATTGATTTCTTGCAATAACAAAAAGATATTGTTTTCAAGAAAGTTGTTCTCGTTTCAAGAGAGTTGTTTTCAAAAATAGCTCTGCTATGGAAGAGGTAATAAGACTAGGCCTATTTATTAGAGATAGAGTGTTAGACTTATCTTAGTTAATTTCACTATTGAAGACTTTCCAAAAGTCTTCAGTACCTAACTTTTGAGATAAAATAGAAGATTCAGTAAACTAAGAATATTAAAATTCTGACAACCCTTTTTTACATTAAATTGTTGCATAAAGACATTGTTCTCAAAAAAGTTGTTCTTGTGAAAAAATTAAATAACAAATACATTGTCCATTAGAAAGTCATTTTTGTTTAAAAATGATTATCATTAGAAGCAGCAGCTGTACAAGAAGGTGAAAAACATGGACCAGAATGAGGCTTGACGAGAAACCAAAAAGAAGGAACAAAACCTTTTATACCTACCCAGGTCCAGGAGATTACATTGGAAACACATTTATCAGCAGAGACAATAGTCATCAGTTAAAGTACCTTTACAAAGAATATCATGAATAAATCTTATTTATATATATATATATATATATATATATATATATATATATATATATATATATATATATATATATATATATATATAACAATCTATACCTAATAGGATACTAGTAAGTAGTGTGATGATAGGGCAAGTCTGAAAAAGTACAATATAAAAGATTTAGAAAGATTGTTGGATGATTCAAATTAACCGAAGGAGAGCAAGAAGTAAGGGTAAAAACTTGAGTCAAAACAGAAATCATGGAGTGAAAGTATGTGATTAAGGTTGTGTGGATAAAGAGTTATAAAGTTAATTAACTGAGAAAGATATTGAGAATGAAGAAACTTTGAACTTTAAATCCAGTAAGGTTAATGATACTCATAACAAGCCATTTAGTGTGATGCGCAATACGGTGAGTCATATTTTATTAATTTATTGTCACTACTAAAAGTTACTATAATATGAAACAATGAAATTTCGAGCTTCCTTAACATCTTAGACGGGATTCTTTTGTGTAAACTTTTCAAATAACGCTTTTCTATGTAGTTCGAATTTAATATTTATTCAAATGGAATATTTCAAATTTTATTTAATTAATTATACCCATGTTTGACATTGCCTATATTTCTAATTTCAGTTTTACTTTATCACTCACTGTTCTATAGTTTAAGATTAATGAATTGCAATCATACATGTTAGATGCCACGTAAAGAAGCATGTTAATATTCACTCATTTTTTATGATTACTTTTAAGGATTATTTTAATGACTATTGTAGTTAAAGAATTGGCATGGGAGTTTTAATTTGTATGTATATACAAGATATTGTATATATATATATACAAGTTCATGTAATGAACCTGGTAAAATCAATAACTATCATATAGTTGTTTTTCAACCGCGATAATGTAACATTCACAATATTGTGAGTGTTTATAATGCATATTGCAATATTGATATTGAAATATGCATACTTTAAATATGTTTGGATTGTTAATGTTAAAGTTTAACACATTTTAAAATTGTTTGAATGTTTGTAAACTGATTTGTTGGCACTAGATATTTACGTTTACAAGAGAACTTGATTTTAATTAGTTTTTGTAAACGTGGAATACGTATAACTTTTTTATACTTATTCTATTTAGTTTGCAAAAGTAACTTGAAGATAAACTTTATCAAAACCAGAAGTTAAACAGGACACTTAGTATTTGGCCTACCCTGTAAATTTCCAGTGAGTCAAATACCTACAAAGACAGAAGTCTTTAAGCATTATCTATACATCAGGCACGCAAAAATTAGCTTGAAACCCTTAGACTCTGAAGAACCATCGATTAGAGACGTAAATAAAATAGTAGCTGATGATTTGGTAAAAATATGGTCGAGGGCGGGGTTGCCATTAGTATTATATAGCAACATTCTGAAAAGCTTGGATAAATTTGTTACTGATACAAAACGATGAGGAGGTGTGTTGATGAAAAGAGAAATTTGTCAACGTTTCAGTGCCAACTTGGTTCGTTCAATAAAGTATTTGACATTTTTCCTTGCGAATGTGTTAATCGTGGTATCAGAGACCGGTTAAACTGCCATTGTTTCACTAAAGTTCTATTTAAGGAATGGGAGTTTTGGCTTGATCAAAAGAGTAATCGTAAAATGTACATTGGCCAGATTAACCAAGAAGAAAGAAAATGACTCCAAAAGCAAAATATTCGAAAAGGATGTAAAATTAACTTTGGAAAAAGGGTAGCAAAAACATGCCAAGCTTCATCGTTGACAATAACTCTTTCCTATGAAAGCAATGAAGAAAGCAGTTGTTGTGATGATAGCGAGGAATATGATGAAACTACTAATTCAGAAAACAGCTCTCAAAGTGGACATGATCCCGATTATCGCAATGTATGTCAGTACAAAGAACTTAGTAAAATTATGGAATGAATGGGAGTTAGCAATCGAGATGCATGCAAAATCTTTAACACTTCCTTAAAAGAAGTATCATTTGATTCACAACAATACATATTAGATCCAGCAAAATTAAGGAGACAAAGAAACCTGTGGTGACAAAAAGATGTTGAAGAACATGCAGAACTAGCCACAGGAATGATTAGAATTGGTTTTGATGGCCGTAGAGACAAAACCTTAAGGTTAGTGGAACAAGACGATGGTAAAGTTAGCATTGGTATCATTTGTTTACTTGAAACTCGTATTGGCAAACCTTTTAAATTATCCAACCAGTACACTTATAAAGAGATACTAAAAAAAAATTTACTTCCTCTAGAATCAGAATATTATAAAAAAGACAATGAGCTTATCTTCTGGCCTGATCTAGCTCGATCACATTACGCGAAGTCGGTCATCGACTTTTTAAAATTGAAGAAAATAAAAGTTGTACACAAAGATAAAATGTTCCAGAAACAAGACTAATTGAAAACTTTTGGGGTGATTTAAAACGGCTAGTGTACGAGAATAATTGGAAAGCTGGGAATTTGGAAGAGCTTGAAGCAAGAATTAGATATTGTTATTCAAAGATGAATAAAGAAATTTTCCATACTCAAATAAAACATCTTTTAAAAAAACTTTATAAAATTGCTAAATATGGTATTTTAAATAATTATTTTAATATGTTTATAAATTACGTGTACTAACATATTAACAGTTAAAATATTAAATAATAAAGCTTATTAGTTCCTAAAATATTAATTTTTAAATTTTGTCCAAAATTTTATTTATGAAGTGTTATTACCAGTAAATTGTTACTGTAACTTTATATAAATTACTATCAGTAATTTTAATTATTATCAGTAATTTGTTACTGTAACTTTATTTTAACGCGTTTTGCTATTATAAAAATAATATTAAAGAAAAAATTTTTAATGGTATTTGTTCTTAATGTATGATTGTAAGGTTTAAATGTGAATCTTTTTTATTTAATGTGTTTTTGAAATGTTAATAGCTGTTGTCAAATTGCCACATTAGGATTTTATTTGTGTGGTCATATGATGGCATGCATTCACAAAGCTTCTTGACAAAGTCTGATATATATGAAATATAACATGAGTTTTGAATTAAAATACATACTTTAGGATGTATCAACATTTAAGCAGCCCTGGTCACAAAGTCAACCCTAGCCTTGGCTCTTTTTATCAAACGTGGCATTAGTCTGAATCCTTTGAATATTCTTTTTTGTACTCTCGCTTAGCATCTTTTCATTTAATTAACTTTTTTTATTCTGTATTGCTCATCTATTTTCAAGAATGCACTGTTTTCAGACTGCACTATTTTAAGAATGCTTCATTTTAGATGCAATTTCAATAATTGCATAAAATAATCAAATTGACCATCCTCTTTCTCTTTATCCCTCAGCCAAAATTGTTGCTATTAGCGACTTCGTTGCTCATAAGGGTGAATTATATTTTTTATTTTCCTGGTTTTTGCATCATTACTAGCAGGAAAAGTTGCTACATCATGTATTATTACTACCTGAAAAATATTAGCCTTTTTAAGTCTAAGAAGCGCAATTTTTGCGTACATTATACGGGTATAAGATCTTCTGTTATTCGATTACATATCACGTGAAAATAAGTAAAAACACCATGTAAAGAATAAAAGCTACACTTGCATACTTAATGAGAATGTGAAAATACAAAATCCTTATATTAAGTTTATTTCACTGTCAAATTTTAGATATTTAAGTTTCGAGTTTGATGCGGAAACAATCGTTCCATGACATTTTTCATAGATTGTGGAGATCTTGGATACTCTAGGTACTTCTTTGACCAGACGTGTATTACCTAAGCAGCAGTTGGCAAATGTGAGCCACCTGGCATGATTGAGATTTCCGGAAGGAGTATTTGTAAAATACATCTTTATTTCTACATCCAAGTTTTGGAACCCTCAGATTTTTTGGGAGCACTCTGACTTATTTTCAAAAAAAGCAGCAGTCTTTGGAATATTTTCTTTAGTAGCTACCTTAGCTATTCGACCACTTCCAACTTTCTTTTTAGAGATCCATTCTCCAATTTTACGCTTTTATTGTAAGCAGTTGATCTGGGTAAACCCATTTCCATAAACTGCTAAGCAACATTCGATTTCTCCGTCCATTTGTAAGCAAGACTCAGATTGAAAAAAGTCTTTCAACATATGTTTGAGTTGCAGGAGCTGCAATAAGGTCTTCAATTTGTGGAGCAATAAATGGGTATGTAACATGTCTCATATTCCGGAAATTTAAAGCATATTCGTGCATAGAGCTGAAACTTATTTTAATAAATTATTTTTTAAGTTCATTTTGTGCATCATTAACTTAATAAGTTAATGAAGCACAAAATGAGCTTAACAAATATTTTAATAAGTTTTATTTTATCTACTTGCTGTTTTGCAAATAAAAATTTCCATTTCGTTAATGCATTCATTGCTGGAGCAATCTCAGCAGAAACAGCAGATGCAATTGCTAAAGGTAAATCATTTTACACATTCTTTTTTAGCCTTTAAAAAAATGTATTTGCACACTCTCTGATTTATGTATGCTAACAGAGCTATTACACATGTGGAGTCAAGGAGACATATTACACTTGGCAAAGGATTGAAATTAGGATAGTTTGAATGCAAGAGAACTGCAAACCAATGATGTAAATCTGAAAGCACTTCAACTGCTACATCTTTGGCAATTTGCTCGAGGAGACATTCTAAATTAAGTATCAAAGGTACAACACTGGATAGAGAAATTTCATCCGTCTGGAGATTATCAGTTTCTTTGGCAAAAGGATCTAAAAGATTAAAAAAAGTGGATAAAGCATCATCCATTTGCTATTGCCAAGTGAATCAATGTTAAGGTCACTAACCAATTTGATAATATATGTCTTTATTTCCAGAAATATCCAAACCAAAAAGTAAGTGCTGTTCCATCCTGTAGAACTGTCACTGATCACAGTCTTATCACATTTTTCCCAATGGCACAGAAGATTTGCAAACTTTTCCCACTTACAGTGGCGAGCAAAATAATAGGTGTGAATAATAAATTTCACTTAAATCGACATTTTACAGTATATTTTATAATGTGACATCTAGGAACTGATTGCTACACAAACTATGCTTATTTTATTATAACAGAGAGCAGTATATTTCCAATTTCTTACAAATTTATGAGGGGAATACCCTATTTATATATTTAACCTACAAATTTGGTGGAGCAAAATAATGGGTGTGTGTTTATTTTAGCCTGTTTGCTGTAGGATTAAAAACATTTTGTTATTTTTATTTGTTATTGATATAAAGGTAAGGTCAATATTTATGCAACTTATATAAAATAATAACATGTCATATTTGTATTGAATTAGAATTAGATATAAAATGGGACGAGGAAAACATTGCACAGCGATAGAAAGAAAACTTATTAGAAATTTAAGAAAACAAGGAAAAACTTACAAGAAAATTTCAGTTACGATGGGATGTTCTCAAAATAAAGTTACAAATGCCTTAAAACCAGAAAAATTATGTGAGATTAGAGGAAGACCTCGCAAAACGTGTTAGCGTACGGATGATCACATTACAATTATTTCAAAAAAAGACCCATTCAAGCCAGCAACAAAAATTAATATGAAATTAATGAAAATATTAGTGTTTGGACATTTAGAAGAAGGCTTTTAGAAAGTAAGTTGCCTGCTCGAACTCCGAGGAAAGTACCATTACTTGGTAGAAAGAATAATGTTCTGAAAAATAAAAAGAAAAATTTTTGCAAAAAATCATATTGCTTGGCGGGGACTAGATATGACCAAAAAATGGCGTAATATTTTGTGGAGTGATGAAACTAAGATTAATATATTTAATTCTGATGGAAAACAGTATGTAAGAAGACCATCAAAGCAAGAACTTTCACCTCGCTTCACTGCGAAAACAGTGAAACAATGGCAGAGGAAATATAATGGTGTGGGGTTGCTTTTCCTGGTACGGTGTGGGGCCACTTTTTTGGATCAAATATATTATGACCCAATATACATACGTAGACATAGTAAATAATGTCATGTTGCCATTTGCCGAAAAAAAATATGCCGATAATTTGGCATTTCCAACAGCACTGCAACCCAAAACATACATCCAAAGCTGCGAAAGATTGGTTTACGACCAATAATGTAAAAGTTTTAGAATGGCCACCTCAGTCACCGGATCTAAATACTATTGAAAACTTACGGAGGCAGTTAAAACTTAAAATTTCTGGACAAAATCCAAAAAATAGAAATAAACTGTGGGTGATGCTCCAGGAGGCTTGGTACAGCATTCCTGTAGAAGTTTGCAGAAAACTAGTGGATTCAACAGCGTCAAGATGCACGGAAGTATTAAAAAATAAAAGGTGTGCAACAAAATATTAATAATTTGCAATCCTATTGACTTCCATCTTCATTTTTTATTTTACACTTATTATTTTGCTCGGTGTGGAATTTATTTTTTTTTTAAATTAAAATAAATTATATATATTTAATAACTTAATTTTTATTAATTTCTGTTTATTTATGTAATAAATTAAAAGTTCTAATCAAAATTCAAATTTTTATTTTATTTGTTTCAAAGATATTCTCGTATTTGTTAACTTTTTGGTTCGCACCTATTATTTTGCTCGCACTGTATCTACATTTCATTAAAAGTCAGCCATGATATTTACCATTGTATACAAGTTTAAAAAATTGTCGTGTGCAAGTCATCCCAACCTTCTAAATGCTATGTTTTTAACTATCAAGTCAACTTGTTTACATTCTTCACTATTTTTCATATTCTCATGGTTTCTGGATTTGTTATCTGCTAATCACTAACCTCATTTTCAAATTTAATAAGTATATCATGCTGAGCATGAGCTTTCATTCCCGACAACTTTATGCATTAGAACAATGACCATTCTTGCTTCATTGTCTGAAATAACAAGCAATATTTTTTTTCTGTTAATATTCCAATACTTTAGACATTTTTCAAAACAATCAGCAACTTGTTCACCCGTTTGTGGATGTTTCATATTATACAAATTAAGCAGAGCATGTATTGGTTTTGCCAAATTTGTTGTGAAAAATAAACCAAAGTTCCTAAAAAGAAAGCAGTAAGACCTTTTTTAGTCAAGCCATTAAAGCATATTGTGAAGGACCTGCCATGATATGAGTTCATAAATTTTTCTCTTTAAAACAGTACGTTTTTCATTAAGTAGGCTGGTATTTTTGGCAGAAGCAGGCATTGAAAATCTAGAATTTAAAGTGTCAGCAAATTTTCTAAAACTATCAACCATTGTTACTGTATAACATGTTGCAATTATAACTTGAATAAGGGAGTTTAGTGTGAAGCTCGAGTGAATTAGTAAGCCATGCGATATTTCTACGATTAATTCATTAAAACAATGTCTGGTTTTAATTTGAGGACAATTTTATTAATTTGGGCTTCTTTATAACTTCATCCACTGCATTGCCCTTTATTCCCGTATGCTTTTTTTCACTTAATTTCATTAACTCTGACTCTTCCAGCTCACTGCGTACAGATGGATGGTTTCTTGCAAAGTGAAGCTAGAAAAAGATAAACACTTTTTTATTAGTTGTTTGTATATTTATACTTTATTCATTTATCAATTTATTTATTAATAAGTTTTGTAATTGCCTAAGCTCATTTTCAAAGTCCACTTTCCGAAATATAGCATTTTGCAAGTTGAATTTCAAAATAAAGCTTCTTTGTTGCAAAAAAAATTAGGGCTTTCGGATGTAGCATTTACGAAATGAGTACTTTTGCTTAACGAAGTTTCGTAGTCCATTATGAAAATTTCCACTACTGATGATTATTTGAAAGGCCTCTATTGATAATAAATTAAATAAATTTAAAACTTAAAATTGTTTTTTAAATAAAACATTTTGAGACAATAAAACTTATTAGAATGATATTTTTGTTTATTTACTGGTTTGACAAATTTTTCAATTTACATCAGTTAAAACCATATTTTATATGAAACATATACTTCAGTCGACCCACATTTTATCTTTTTTAACATTTAAACAAATCTAAAGATATCTTTTAAACAGTAAGATAAAATAAGTAATTAACGTTATAAAAACCACTCACAAAGTTTGAATGACAATTATGTGAAAATGTTTGCATAAAAATTGCATTTGTTATTTGGTCATTTACAATTGTAATTAGTTAAGAAAAAACAAAGAAAAATATTTTTATTTTATCTTTGTTCTAACTTTTTTTTATCTTTTTTCCTATATATTTATTTTATCCTAACTTTTTTTTTTATTTTTATTCTAGTTATTTTTCTCTGTATTTGTCTTTATTTTAACTTCGTTTTTTTTATCTTTTTTTTTTTTATTCTAACTTATTTTTATTTCTTTTTTATATAAACTTTTCCATAACAAAAGGTTCAGTAAAAAAAAAAAAAGATGCTATACAACACCTAAAAAAAAATCATGAAACATAGGAAGTAATTAACTTGAGTTTTGTTCTTTGCAACAAGTAATATTTTTTGTTTTTTAATAACTTTTTAAAAGTAAAAAATAATTATTTCTGAAGCAATTTTAAGAAATAATGTAGAAAACATTAACATCTTTTAATTCATTTATACAAATTGAGAAAAGAAAAAAATTAGTTTATGTTAAATGATAAGAAAAAATGTAATATCAAATTTAAATAAAACTAAAAAAAAATTAATTAGACCTTTCACAATACGTACCTTTACAAAATAACACTTCTAGATTTGCTTTACTTAATTAGTAAAATAAACTTGTTTTGTAGGAATTTATTTTATTGTGGTAGGAAAAAAAGTTAATTTTCTTAAATAAAAAAATAAATAATTGTATGGCATAAAAATACGACAAGCTAATGTGCTAATCTCCTTTTTATCTAAAACAAGCCCTGTATATGTATATATGTATATATATATATATATATATATATATATATATATATATATATATATATATATATATATATATACATATACATATATATACATATATATATATATATATATATATATATATATATATATATATATATATATATATATATATATATATATATATATATATATTAGGGTGGTCCTTATTTATAACGAAAAAATTTTTTTTTCGAATTGTTTTAAAATTATTTGCCAGAATGTACCTTTATATAAGACATGAAAATATACCAAAATTCAGCTCAATCGGTTAATATTAACACGTGCCGCATCGACACTGAAGTTGTGAGATTCAATGTAAGGCAGTTACCTATAAGAACGACAATATACGCTCGACTGTAAACATAAAATTACGCATTTTTTTTTAAATTTTAGTATAAAAACATAATAATTAAAATGAAAACGTAAAATAAAGATATAGTTTATCCTAATACTATATATTTTATTTATTGAAATGATACATCCATTTCAGATACATATTTTGGATTAAAGTAAGCCTCCTTGTGTGGCGACTGGGAACTCTCTCTGGTACTCCTAAACAACCTGAATAAAATAAAAACAATATTGAATGTGTTTTCTAAACCTAGCCTATAGAATGTGATCAAGAAAAAAATAACAAAAAATTAAATTTGCTTATACATACCTGTATCAAAAATTGTTTTTGATGCTCATTTTTCGTCATTTTTTCATTGTAATCCTCAATCAACTTCACTCCTCTTTCTGCAATATCATTTGTACATTTTAAGGTTAAAATGATATTTTTTCCTGTGCGATAATCCTCTCGGTTTTCCCAATTCAGCGGATCGTCCTGAAGAAATTCAACACAAATACCGAATCGTTTAAATAACTGAAGTGAATTGGCGGACAATAATTCAGTTGGTAGATCTTTTTGAACAAAACTTTGGACATCTCGAATTTGCAACGATAGTTTTTTCTTAATGACTTCTGTCTCTTCATTTTTTTCTTCTTTTTCATTCACAGTCTCTATGTTTTTACTTGCACATTCCATAATTTTTTGAGCCATTCTAATTTTTTCAACTCTCTCAATTCTATCGTCAAATATTGCCATGGCAGCACACTCTTTACTTAGATACCATAAATGGTTTAAAAATTTTGTAATTGCAATGGTTGCAATGTTTTCGTTAATATTTTTAAATTTAACCAATTTTCTCAAAAAATATATATCATTTAGGAAAGCTCCTGTAGTATTCGTTGCTGAAAACCACGCCTCTACATAACAATATACAACGAAAACGCAAATTTCTGCATTCAGTGTTGAATTATCCTTTCTCATTTTCATTTGATCGCGAAATAAAAAAAGTTTTAAACAATAAATTGCTTTAGACATCCATCTCGCTAAACAATATGCACCAGGGGCCCTAAAACTCACATTTGTTTTATTTCCCAAAAAAATGAGCGTCAATGGCAAAAACTCTTTGTAGTCATCACATGGTTGCACTTCTGCAAGTTTCTGTTTCACAAAATAAATAATTTCGGGCGCTACATCTTTCAGTGCATTATAAACGGCTTCATCGCTGGTATAATCTAAAAACTTCATTTTATCAATATTCTTCCAGTTTTCTTTCAGTGCTTTGAATTGAGCAATTTCAGGGCCGGATGCTACAATTGCTTTTGTCCTCCTGAATACACCACCCAAAACGACCTCAAATATATGGTG
>NC_088920.1:26657500-26672500 GCF_038396675.1 Hydra vulgaris
AGCCTGACTCGCAACGCAGTGCTACTACATCAACGGAGGGTTTGGTTGGCGCCGTCTATCAAATAATTTAAAAAAAAAAAAAAGGGTTTTCCGGTCTTTAAAATTAAAAAAAATTAAAACTGACATTTTATGATAAAAACTTCAAGTCGACTATGCAAAACAACCCTAGTTACTAGTTAAATAAACACATAACATTATAAAAATTTTATAACATAATCAATTGTTTTAATAAAACAATATAAAAATACTGTTATGCATTATAACATTGTTTTATAAAAACGATGATTGTACTTCTGCATAATATTATAAAAGTTTGTTCAATTTTCTTCTTTTTTGTGGATAAAATGTCATATGTAAATGAATATGAAAAATTTGATGAGCACAACAATAACAAGTGGGAAAGCAACAGATCATTTAAAAATACTTTGGTAACTAATCTTTTAATAAATGAGTTTGATACATTTTCAGATGAGAACCAATGATCAGATAAGAACCATGGCACCCTTTTCTGCAAGCAAACTAACATCAGGTTATTATTGAGGAAGGGGTTAACAAATCTTGAATTATACTTTTCGTGAAACATGTCTTTGACTATAATAATTGATTTTCAATTTATAACTTCAAAATTACTTTGATCACTTCAAACAATTTCTTTTATCTTAGCCAAGTCTCTCAATCAATGGTATCAATGGGACATCAAATGCAGTGTATCAGCTTCACTAAACTAACCACAGTCGTGCCATTGTTAATAGATACTATTTTATTCTACTATAAAGACATCTTTTTTCATGTTGCAAATTTTGAAAAGGTTTTAATTTTAAATGTTTATTCTACAATTTATTTTAATCAGGTGTCATTAAAACATTTATCATTACATGTGCATAAAAATAAAGTTTATTTAAAGTTGTATGAAAGAATAGTCATTAGGTTAAAAAACATTTCACAAAGTATATTTTTTAACAACAATATTACATGAGATAAAATGAAGCTTTAAATACTTTTTGATTATTAGATATTTTATTCAACCATTAACTTTGTCTTTATTTTCAATAAAAAATCAAAACATTTTCCGGTTGGTGAATTTTCAAAATTTACCAAACAATTTTCTATTATTTTTACTGGCAATTTTTACATTTGCAACGCTAGTCCGTATTATGCGCACTTTCTGTTTGTTGTCAATAAATATTCATCAATCAATGGAGTGTCTGTCAACTAAACTTGGTCAAAAATAACAGAACTTTATAGAATATATAAATAAAAAATAGGACTAACCCTGAAGGAAATCTTTACAAACTAAAATCTACAATCTATTTTCTCAGTAACACAAGAAAATTGATATGTGGATTTCCTGGTGCTCACTTAATGACTGGTAAAATTAAGATAATAGCTTTTTCAAGTTACACAGCACACTTTTCTTTGCTCAGAACAATTTAAATGCATTTTACTTTGTGTGTGTTTTTTTAGTTTTTTTTTTAATTTGTTTCTTTACTCACAAGTGAAATTGTTAAACACAAACATATGTTAAACTCTTTTGCACCACATGCATATATTTCGCCTCCTTTTTAATATACTAATTATTTAACTTACAACATAAATCAGAACGGTTATACAGAATAGTTATCACTTTTAATTTAAAGAAACAGTTTTAAACTTGGAGTTTGCCATCCATGTTAAAATTACATCATGTGAGAAGTATCAAAAATCCGAACAAATGTCATTCTTTTCTACATTGTGTTTGCACTATTTTTCTTTTATATAATAATTGGAAAACTCTCTTCTTCTTTTCTGAAACTTTAAGGAAAATCTCACACCTAAAGTGGCATTGTTTGCTGATGATACTACCATTTATTTAACTTAACGTTATTGCAACAATTTAGATCTTCCAATATATTTGAATGAATGGTAATGTACTCGACGAGTCATCTACCCTTCGTTTTCTAGAATTAACTCTTACTTTCAATCTTTCTCGGAAACCATATATCGAATCCATTGAAAATTAGCATCTACTAAGGTTGCATCTCTTAATCGTTTATCTTTGAATGATGCCCTTTCTCTTTTAGACAAAGTGCAAAAGCGTATTGTAAACATAGTTATACCATCTCTTGCAGCCAAATTTTAACCATTGCCACATTGTTGTAATGTTGCTATTATTTTTTTCTTTAAACATCAGCTCTTTGGAATTCTCTCCTGTGTTTTCCTGATTCATATAACTTGTTATCTTTTAAGTCGCCTGTTAATCGTTATCTTGCTATATAAACTTTATCTTTTCTCTTCTAGTAACTTCCAACTCTTATAGCAATTGCTTGCAGCCTTTTTGGAAGAAAAAATATTAAAAAAAAGAAAAACGAAAAATAACTTTCTTAAATCAAGGTGTTCTTTTCAATCAAGTAGCTACTTGCAGTACTCTAACCTAATTAATAATACTGTGCTGTTCTGTTTTGTAAATATTTATACAAAATTTCACTCAGTGCTATATTCGTAATTTTTTTTTATATTCCTTTTAGCTTTGAAATGTACTTTACATTTGCTAAAAAAACAAAGATTTCATCTTAATATAATAATATTGTAATAATGGATCAATATTCTAAATGTATTTTAAATATCGTCTGTAATTTTGCCTGCTTTAGTATAAAATCTATTTAAACTAAAATCTATTTTAACCTTAAGTCTATTATAAACTAATATCTATTTTAAACTAAAATCTATTTTAAACTAAAACCTATTTTAAACTAAAATCTATTCCAACCTATAATCTATTTTAACCTAAAGGTTTGCGATACCAACCATCTAATAGAAATACTTTCACAAACATTTGCAGTCTAAAAATGATATTTATTTTGTTTAAAAACATAGAAACATCTTCCATTGAAAAATTGAAATATGCAATATGACTTAACCTATTTAAGCTAAGTATTTAAAAATTAACTTCTTGATTAAGATCATTTCTGGATTCATTCTCAGAAATAAATTCATTGTTTATTTTTAAAGCACATATAGTAGATACAACTCTATCAGTTTCAAAGAAATGACTGTATATAGATTTCAAAGAAATAGCTGTATATAGGTAAACGTCGAATAGACTCCATTCTTTTGCAGTTGAACTGAAGTGCTTACGTAAAACTGCTAAAAGAAAATGAAGAGCAACTTTTTTTTAAGAACTTTAAAAAATATTTTGCCACAATCATACATTTTACTTTTGCAGAAAATATTAGAAAATATATATATATTGACCAAATGTTTTTGTAAAAACAATATTACTTACTTATATATATATATATATATATATATATATATATATATATATATATATATATATATATATATATATATATATATATATATATATATATATATATATATTACTTATGCGTAGTTAGTAACAATATATTAAACTTTTAATATAATATAAAAAAACTTACTTTGTCGAATAAAACTACACTTTTGGAAATACAGTAACAATTATAACAAATCTACAGCAATACAGTATTAACTATTTATTATGAACTAATCCAACAATTTATGCAGCAATTACTATATATAATAGTGACTATATTTACTTTTTAAATATATTAACTACTGCCATTCAACTTTTATTGTTAGTATTGTTTTCTGTACTGCAATATATATCTTAAATTACATATTATGTAGAGCATTATATATCTTGAATTTCATGTTTTGTACTGCAATATATATCTTGAATTAAATATTCTGTATTACAATTCATCTTATTTTTTTGCACTGTATTACAAAGACCAGCTAAAAAAGTATTTTTCTGTTGCCGAGCAAATATGTCTTTTTCACAGTATTTTTCATTCTAATTTCAAATAAATCATGTCAAGTGATATTTTTAAAGGTATTTGGGTATAAATCATTTTGTTTAGATTTATACCCAATTAACAAAACATTTTATACTGTATCATATATATTAAACTAAATATTCTGTGCTGCATTAGCTTGAATTAAGCATTCTGTATTACAATTTATTCCATTTTTCTATACTGTATTTTACAGACCAGGGGTCGACAACCCGCAGCTCAAAAACCGCATGCGGCTCGTTCAACAAAATTATGTACTTGTTGGCTTTTCAGCATTTCTGAGTTACATACTTTTTAATTTTACAGACAAA
This sequence comes from Hydra vulgaris, assembly GCF_038396675.1. Lineage (NCBI taxonomy): Eukaryota > Metazoa > Cnidaria > Hydrozoa > Anthoathecata > Hydridae > Hydra > Hydra vulgaris. The sequence continues at coordinate 26,661,627 of NC_088920.1, forward strand.
AAAATCTCACAAATTGTTTGGTCATTTCTATTAACTTTCTTACTATAATTATTTGTTCATTTAGTTTAGAAAATGTTGAATATAAGACATTTAAATATCTTTGAATATCATAAAAAAATAAGTTGTTGATCTATATGAGTTATTTACACTAGCATCTTGCGGCTCTTGCTTTTATTAAATTTATTTAAGGAAAAATGGCTTTTTTACTTAAAACTGGTTGCCAACCCTTGGCACAGAACAACCAAAAAAATAAAAAATTTTTGTTACCAAACAAACAATTTTTTGTTCATAATGTTTCTCATTCTGATTTCAAATATATCACACCAAGTTATATTTTAACCTTGATGGGTATCAACCCATAACAATTAGGGTAAAATCTTCAATATTGTTACACAATATTAGGTATTTTAAATAAATATCGCAAAAGATTTTAGAAAACCTAAACTTTTCCACTTAAATCTTATTGAGAAGTAATATAGTGAAATATTTCTAAAAAGTAATTAATTTAATAAACTATTATTTTTATTTTCCAATAAAAATAAAAAAATATTTTTGTCATGAGCAATTATTGTTTTTTAAAAACTTGTAAATATATATTTCATTTTATATAGAGGTTAACGCATTTTTTAAAAATTTTTAATATTAAGGATATTACACCAACTATTAAAGACTATAAGATACTTTTTAAAACAAAACAAATATAGGATATAATTGTTGCCGCGGTAAGTATTGTCAATAAACATGACACAAATAACTTAAGACTTTTGGGAACTGATTCATCAATTAAATTAATATCTTTTGAAAATCTATTAACTACACTTTCCATTAAAGTGGTCTAAAAAAAACCCATAGAGCATCGAAGAAAATTTGTAAGAAGATTGTTATTAAGAGCTTTTGAAGCATTTGTTACTCCAAAACAAATCATATTAGAAAATGGTTTCTTTTCTTTTTTGATGCTTTTTTGATTTCTTGATTTAAAAAATGAATAAAAAATTGAGAAATTAATTAATAAATACTTTTTTTTATAAACATTTATATATATATAATTATATATATATATATATATATATATATATATATATATATATATATATATATATATATATATATATATATATATATATATATATATATATATATATAAAGTATTTCAATAATATAAAAGCATTAAAGATCGAACTTATTTAATTGTAACGGCTTGCAAAAATACTTGTCTTTTTTATTCAACAAAATTATTTTTATCTTTTTAAATAAATTTTTTTTATCTACTCAACTTCAATGATTCTTATATTACAATTTGTTAAAAATGACTTTCGTTGTCTTAGAAAGTCATCGTTTATAAAAACTAAATTATTTTTTATTTTTTAATAACGTTTATCATAAAAAAAGCATACTTAAATATTTTATATAAAATAAACTTAAAAAATCATATACAACTGTCAATAATACTTTAAAAAAATCATTATCAGTAAATTGTTACTTAAATTAAAAGTGTTTTGCTAATATAAAAAGGTTTCTTAAAAAGTTTTGATGTAATATAATTCACCTAAAGTATAATTACGAATATTTTTGTTCAGCGCGTTTTTGAAATGTTTACCAAACAATCACTTTATATATGTACAGCGTTTACCTTTTTCATAAACTACAGTAAATAGTTAGTTTAGAAGTGAAAGAATTGCTAACACTTAGTATGTCCACCCTTAGCTAAACGCAGCTGTTTAATTCATCAAGGCATAGACTCAATATATTTTTGAAGATGATGTAGAGTGGTGTTTTTCTAAGCATTTTGCAGCAAGTTCAAAGTTCATCCTGATTGTGTGGTTTTTTACCCCTGATTGCCCTGAACAGGATTTCCCATATATTTTCAATGAATTCATATCTGGGCTCTGGGGTGGCCAAGCCATTTGTTTAACACCCTTATCATGTAAAAAACCACACACTTGCTTAGCTTTATGACAAGGTGCATTATCATGTTGGAAGATAAAGGAACTTCTTCTGCCATAAAGCTCTCTTTAAGTTGAAGGTAGCATGTGATTTCTTACCACTTGAAAGTATTGCTTTTGATTCATGTTGCCTGTGCAATGGTACAAATAACCAACCCCATGCCAGGATATGTATTCCCAAATCATTAGAGGTCCGCCACCATGTTTTAAAGTGGGAGCAATGCAATCAGGATGAAACAACTCATCCTTTCTTCTTCTCACAATTTATATGAGCAATTGCAAAGTCAAGCCTTTCGTGACAATGTAAGGCTGTAAGAAGTGGCTTCTTCACAGCTACACGAGCTCAAAGCCCCACTTTTTGTAGCCTATTGCAGACAGTTCTATATGTAATATTCACATCACGACAATCAGACATCAAACCTGTACTTCCACAGCAGAACGCTTGTGGTTCTCCGAACTGAGGCGCACAATGGTCCGATTCTCTCGAGGTGTTTTCTTGTACTCCATCTATATTCTGAAATCTCTGATGCAACTTTGCTTTAATTTTTGTGACTCTCAGTAACTTTAGCTACAATCATCATTCACTCCTGACAAGACAGTTTCTTATTTCCAGGCATACTTGTATAATTGACTGATGAATTTATTAATCTTTAGTAAGTAGATAAAATAAAACTCAAGAATAGTTCAAGGCAGTATTAAAACAGCACATAAATATTATTAACAAAGTAAAAACATTAATTATTAATCATAACACACGTAAATATTAAATAATAATTGTTGTGTATCATATGGAAAACAACACTATGGTCAGTACAAACACTACACAATATAAATCAATGTATCTCAATACTAAGAATGCCAAACTGTACAAAAATGGCGCACCTTCTAATCATTTAGATTAATAAATTTCAAAAAATTTACTTTATTTTACTGAATGAACTCTAAAGCTAATGCTATTCTAGCCTGTCATGCAAGTTTGAACATTGTGATATTTGTGATTCAAAATATGATTATTGATCTATTATTGATAACTGTTAGGAATAGTTCATCAAAATAACTTCACAACGGTCATTACTATGCATCAGGTATAAAAATATTTAATTAAAAAATCATTCTAAGGACATATAAGTAATAAATTCTGTAAAATGAACTAAGTTTGTGGTCGGAAACATGACTTTTTTCCACCACTGTATATATAATATTTATAATAAAATAGTAGCTTTATGTACATTGCTTTAATGTAGAACGCATTTTTCTGTTTGCAACTTGTAATGAATGAACAGTTTGATGTCGTTACAGCTAATTTCTTTGTTAACATGTTTAAATATTAAAAAATGATAAAAAGTGGTTTAGCACTTTCTTTAAATGGTTTAAAGCGTACAAATATGGCGCACCAATTTATGTTTTAAAACAATGCCTGCACTTTTTATTTAGAATTTATTTTTTGATTAATTATGCATTATTATATTCTTTTATAATTCTTTCCAGATTTTCTTGTGCAACTTTAGCTAACTTTACTTGTATTTCAACTAAATGTTTAACTAAATGTTTAATGAAATTTAATAAAGGGAGTAAATTGTTTATCCACCAATTTTAAGAACACTTTTCCATGTTAGTGGAAACACTTTTGGTATAGAAAAATTATTTGAAAAAAAAAATAAAAACTTAAATAATGAAAAATAAAAATCAACAACAATAAAATAATTTATTAACACCCTCTATCTTTTAGTCTTTTTTTTTTAAAGCATTTTATGTATTTCTTTTTGTTTCTTACCTTATTTTAGTATTATTTTTTATTTTTAACAACTGTTCTTTAAATATTCTTTCCTCTGATGTATTACTGTTATTATTTTTATATTTTTATTATAATTATCGTATTATTATTGTCATTCTTATTGCTGCTACTAATCATAAATAAAATAAACAGTGTTTCAGGTGTTTATTTAGGAATAGTTAAAATAATATAAAAACATAAAGTAAAAAATTTATAAGTTATCAAATGAAAAAAAGTAGGAAATATATCTCACTGATAAAAAGTGTATAAATAATGTCACTGACTCATAAAATAGCATAAAAACAAAGAAAAACAACTATTTAGACATACTATAAAACTACATTTCCTATTGCAAGTATTTTATTAGAAATTAGGTTTATAGTCCAATGGGGCCTTTTAAAAAAAAATTTTCACGCCGCGTAAGTATATTTGAAGCCTCTCTTTGATACATTTCATTTTTTTCAAAATCATAATAGTTGTCAATATTTATATAAAGTTTTATTTTTTGAAACACTTGTAAACACTCGTAAAAGCTGAATGCAGCTAAAGCACAGTTTGTAAATACTAGAATATGGTGTGCAATCTGGCATATCGAACAGTGAACTTTTTAACAATTTCAAAATTTACTTTGAGATCTACAAAAAAGAAAAAAAAGCCCTGAAAGCTCAAAAAATACAAGTATAAAAAGAAAACAAAGATATAAAGTTATCATTTAATATTATCCCTTATACTTTCTTTGTTTTCAATTGTATCTGTTTTTTAAACTTGGTTTCTGTAGTCAACACCATGGTATAAATTCTTGTAGAACTCACTATTACTTCTATTAATAATCGGTTCTTCATAACTTCCACACTAAAATTAATGTTGGAAATTAAAAGCATAAACTTACAATGCAAATGAAAGATATCCTTGTGGTTCAATTTTATGCATTTCAAAAATAAAACTTCTTTTAAAAAACAACATTGTTTCTTTTGTTTTTAACAATTTTACTGTTCATGTCAAGCTTAAATTTTTAAAGTCCACTCTAGCCTATGACAAATGAGCTACTTTGATACTAAGTGCTTAATTCAAAATGATAGTGTTAAAAAGCATTCAGAAACTGAAAAGGTATTTTAACTTATTTTTTCTCTTGAAACTTTAACTTAATTATAATACTAAAACTGACTTTAACCTCAGTGAATTTAAGAAAAATTAATATTCTTTAGATGATACTTTTAACATTTTAAGAGGTTAAAATTTGAACTCAAGTAATTATAAGTATATAAATATATGTATATGTATATGTATATATACGTATATATATATATATATATATATATATATATATATATATATATATATATATATATATATATATATATATATATATATATATATATATATATATATATATATATATATATATATATAAATTAGCAATCATAAATTAGTAAAAGCACTTATCTAATTTTTGATTACTTCAACACTTTGTTTCACCATCAGCAGGTTCATCAGTAAGAATGTCTAAACATAAAAAGTTTTTAAATTATAGAAAAATTATTTCACAGGAAGTTAGGAACTGTTATAATTAATTATGTAATAACTAGTATTTCGCAACCAGGAAGTTGCATCAACTACATTAGATAATTAAAAAATCATGAAAAGAATTCTTTAGAACTAGGACAAATTTGGACTGGTCACTTGTTTTTATAATTTTTTAAAAGAACTTATCTTCATGTCTGCATTTAGAAATTAATTCTGATTTTTTATTCAAATTTTCTTGATCTAAATGAGTAATAATTTCAAATTTTTCTTGTACATAGTATACATTTTTTGGAAATGATATTATGGGCAGGCGCAGTTTTTAGGATAGACCAGTTTATTTTAAAATTAATATTTTTTTCTTTTAGTTGCCAAATATATTTAGCATAGTCTCTTTTAAGTATTTTTTATGTTTAAAAGATTGCTTGTGATTGACATAACGAGGGCAAATGGAAAAAATCTTTTTAGAAAGTTTTTGCTAAAAAGTTAAAGTTTTTGTGTTTCAACTCAAAAGAGTTTTAATACGGTGACGACAAAGAAAATGCAAATTTGCTTCATCCTTGAAGAATCATTCCTAAAACTATTGAAATTTAATTTTTTTTTAATTTTTTTATTTCTTTTAATCTTAAAACAAAAACTTATATAAATCATCATAAAATAATTGCAATCAGGTAGCCGATATGAAGGCTTTCTGGCATCAGACATCATCAATCAGTAAATAAGATATCAGGTTTTCATTTAATATCACTAGATCTGAGGGGAGACCAGGTAGACTTTGGACAACTTTTACTGAAATTGGTCTAACTTAATAATATTTATAGTTATTTAAACAACAATTTTTTATGTCATACTGCAATTTTTAATTGCCTTTTATCGCTCTAACTTATTTATATCTCTTGATTTACAATGTTGAAAAACTGTTATAAAAAATCGTGTCAATTATTTACTCACCAGCTGAGGTAATTTAGCACACTTGACATGAATTTTTATATCAATGATTATAACACACAGCATAAATGATTTATGGTATACTTTATTTCAGTATCTGTTGCATTAGATACTCATTCAAGCTGCAAAAAATATGCCCTTAAAGCCAGACTTCTTATCCTTTGAAGAATCTGACAATTCAAGTACTACATCAGTATAGACAATGAATGCTCATTCTGTACTACTTTTTGTAAATCTATTAGAAGGGATTTTACCAATTTAAAACACCAATTCATAACCTCTTTCAGCATTTTCAAAAACCTTTGATGCAAGTTAAAATTTAAAATAAGAGCAACATCGAATTTAAAAAGAGGTTAAGACAAGTTCTACTGGTTTAGCCAGGTTTAAAAAGAATTAAAAACACTGGGAAAGTTAACAAACAAAAAAAGGGCATTATTAATATGTATATAGATAATTTAAAAACTATTTTAAAAAATAATGAAACATTTCAATATTTAGAGACTATGCTAATAAGTTTTTTTCTCAAAATTTTTTGAGGACACTAACTTTTCTAGGCAAAAATGAGTAGTTTGATAACTCTGTATCTGACAACATATTACAATTCTGCCAACCTTCCAGTAACCATACATCGTCCGTGGGACGTCTTATAGACATCTGTGAGACGTCAAACGGACATTCCCCAGACAATGCGTGCCCACTGGGCTATTTCTCAAAGCCTATTTTTCATGTATTATCATACAATAAAAACTGTTTAAAGATTATTGTTACATTATTTTAAAAGATTTTAAAAGATTATTGAGTAAATAACATGTTTGGCATTATTACTACTTACAGCAGTGGTAGCAACCCGACTTAAATAATTTTAGTAAATGTAAAAAACTTAAATTAATTATTATTTGATCATGACATTTATAAAATAATACATTCATACCTAAAAAATTTTATTTTCAAATAGAACAATGGTTTGATCAACATAAGGAAGGTATGTCAAATCATTTGTAACAAATAAACGAGTTTAAATGAAGTTTAAGAAAATGATTAGATCAAGACATTTAAAAAGAGATTATATTATTTGCTTTTTTAAAAAAAAAAAAAAAAAAAAAAAATATATATATATATATATATATATATATATATATATATATATATATATATATATATATATATATATATATATATATATATATATATATATATATATATATGTATCAGTGGTGTACACTCAGATTTTGGTCGGTCATCCCGAGGGCAACTGAGAGTGATAATTTAGATAATCTTGGTCGCCCACCACTATTGTGAGTCGTCTGTTATCATTAAAAAATAAACAGTTTTATATATATCTTAAACGAGTTTTTTCAAAAGTGTGTTTTCACTTAAAAAAATTATATTTTCATACTTGACGAATTTAAAATTATAAAACAGATTATTTTTATTAACGGTTATTTTTTTAACTTTTGTGGTTATGATACATAATATTAATTGTAAGAAAATTATTGATGCATTTATAAAGTAGCGTTAAAAACGTCTTGATATTTTTATTTACACAACGTTTTATGTAATTAAACTTTAAGTCATTGAGAATTGCGACTTAAACAACTTTAAAAACAAGTTTTTTAACGTTTTAAACATCTTTGTATATTTATTGCATTTGCAAGCAACTATTCGGTAATGGGCGTTTGGCAACTATTTGGTAATGGGCGTATTCTGCAACATCTTATACTACTCGGTATTCAGCCGAATATTGCAAACTATTAGGCTAAATAACAAATATTAAAACCTGAAAAAATCGCATCAGAAATAGATTATATTACTACATATTAATATAAATAATGAAATAAACAGATTAATCAAATAATAAATATATTATATATATAAGTTCTATTAATAACAATTTTTTTTTTAAAGCAAGTTTAATTCTTATAATCTATCAGTGGTAAGCTATAATGAATAAAAACATTTTTTTTGGCATTTGTTGATAGCAAACAATTATGCTTTCCTTGTAAATTTTACCTGCTTTTATTATAATATATTTTAGCAAATTCTGCTAGACTTGGATTTTGTTTTGCCTTAGCTGACCACTACTTGTAAGAATATGTTTTAAGATTAAAGCGAAAAATTTATAAATAAATAAATTTTATTTACTGTTGAACTTTTCTGTTCAACATCATCATCTGTGTGCATGTTTCTGTAGCGACTTACTCAAAATAGTTGTAGAAACAATTGTGTATTTCAATTATTTTATCATTCTCATTGACACATTTTGAGTCATCATAGTGCTAATGATGACTCAAAATGTGTCAATGAAAATGCACAATGAGTCATCATTCGTGCTACTAGCTGCTTCTAAACTTTTTTTCAAAGCTTTTAAAATAATTTTTTGTTTTGCTCTTCATGTTTCTACTAAATACAAGAAGTTAGTTTTATAGCGTGGGTAAGAAAAAGTGCAACCAGATATTTGTCATTTTCTTTAAAGTTGAATCGCACTTCAAGTTCAGATTGAAGCCAAGATCTCATTGCTGATAAATTTGGTGCTCTCTGCGCAGTCTCTTCCTTCACCAGGTATTTTAACATGTGGAACTACCTCAGAAATGCCAACATGTGGAATTACCTCAGAAACGCCAACATATGGAATTTCCTTAGAAATGCTAAAAATACCCGAGCTGGTTATTTTTGTAATTTCTTCAAATTTTTTAGGAAATTTGATGAATTGTTCCATTAACTCATTGAGCAGGTGTTAAATTGTTTAAAGAACTATGATCAGTTACAACAAAACAGCTTTTGCTCTAATAATCACTCCAATGAATAACATGTTGAATTCCAGCATGTGCTTACGTCTTGTATTATTTGGTGGTCTGGCAGTTTGAGTTCTTGACAAATGCATTTTAGTTTTTCTTGTGCTGTACTAAAGTGGTTAGGGATGTTTAGGGATAGTTTGTGGAAGTTAAGGATGGTTAGGAATGGTTAGTGAAAGAAGTGGTTAGTGATGGTTAGTGGAAGGAATGGGTGACAATTCGTTTTGCAGCAGCTACTATCTGTGTTGTTTTTATTTGAGAATTTAGTGATACATTGACAGCCAGTTGTAGTTAATGAATAAAACACTTGACAGAATCATATTCTGCATCTTGTACACCTTTTATCACATTGACTCCACTGTCATGGACAAAAAAAAGGATCTTGCTATGTGAAATGTTCCATCTTTCTGCAATAGTATTGAGTTCTTTTGCAATATTTGTACCATTATGTGAACCCAAAAACAACTTCATCATTAAAACAGCAAGTTCAAGAATAAAATCTAAATCCAATGCGCAGTAAAACTTATGAAACTCTGGTTTAATAAGTTGAACTGTGCATATAATTTGTTTTATTAAATTATATTTAAATAGTTATAATATACATTATAGTTTTACTTGCTTTCCTTCCTTCACCACTACGTGAGATTTAGCTTTTTCACAGTAAACAAACTGCTAGTTTATTGTCTTTCCAACAAATTTCAAAATATTTCCAAGTAGGTGTTTTTTAATTAAAAAGTATAGTTTTTGAAGCTTTTTGCAAACAAAAATTTGAAATAACACAAATTTTGCTGCTTTTTGCAGTTTTTCTTAAGCAAAACAGCAATCGAATACAAAGTCTTTTATATTTGCTAAATTGACTTTTTAATTTAAATAGTTTTAAAAAGATGATTATTTGTTAATGTAATTATATGGCTTTTAATGACAGTATTTTAGGTCTGTAATTTAAAATAAATTATTGTAAATAAAGGAACTGCATTTAGTAAATTCAATTCATTTGTTTACAAAATTCTAGTGATAACTTATATTATAAATAAACCAACAACTAATATAAACTGCAAACAACGCAATTGTCACTAAATGTTTCACTATAGAATTATGCATATTGTGTATATATCTTAGGTAACGGGTTGTAAGAAATACAACGGGTTGTAAGAAATACAAGAAACAAAGTTTCATAAAACAAATAGTCAACAAATAACATGATCAAACACACAAATAAAAAAAATACGAGTAATTCCCTGCAGGGTGAAAATGTTATTCACTTTAATAATGCAGGTTGGAAACCGTCACCCGTGAAATTTACTAAGTGTTGCAAAATATTTGGCCGCCGAATATTCAGCTATTCGGCAGAGTGTCAAGCCAAATATTTGGTATTCTGTGTTGGTCAAAATCATCATTCGTGGTATTTGTAATTTTAAGCTTTACTGGTGATTAAAGGAAAACTTATTTTACCTTTGATTACCATTCCAATAAATTAAAAAAACACTCCATAATGCTTGACTTATATTAAAAATTACCTTGTTATTTAATAATCCATTTTGCCCAACAACCTGACCAAAGATATGTTTTCCAACATGAGCATCAACTGCAGACATGGGGTTGTTCATAATGTATTACTCTGAATTATGGTAAACAGCTCTAATAACTGAGATGCACTGCTTCTATCCACCACTTAAATTAATACTATTTTCACCAATCTTAGTTTTATCTCCATCAGCTAATGAGCTGATGTCAGCTTTTAAAGCACATGCATTAATAATTTTATTTTATTTTAATGCTTTGCAGTTACTCACAAATACAATATTGTTATGTAAAATTTTGTTTTGTACTCATGGCTGTTGAGAGACATATGAAACACTGCCTTTAAGAAATACATCATTGCTAACTCAATGTGAC
>NC_088920.1:26677500-26710000 GCF_038396675.1 Hydra vulgaris
TGCACCCTAAAAGTTTCCTTAAACATTTGCCACTAAGTTCATTAGTGAAACATTTCATTTCTGCATAATGTTATTGAGTTTTACAGAACTTAGAAAAAATTCAAGATTATGTCAAATTTTTTCTAAGTTTTGTAAATTTTGTTAGGTAAGAAAATAAATTAAATTTAAAAAAAGTAAAAATAGAATAAAGAAAATTTTGAAAAGTAGTATTAAGTAGTAAATTATTAAAAATTAATATCAAATAAAAATTTAATAAAGACTTTAAGCAAAATTTATTTAAGTTAACAGTAACCAGAAAACAAATAATATTGTAAGGATTGATAGAAACGTAAAAACTGTTAAATGAATAAGTCAAAAAAACATAATTATGGGAAAGAGTTCCAAAGCATTCAGGTGCATGTAAAGTAACTAGATGAATAACATATTTTAGAGCATGAAGGAACAGATACACTAAAAAAGTAGAATGAAACTTAGATGAATTATAAGTTGTTTAAGTGGTAACCTTGATAGTATTTGTAGAAAAGAAAAATACATACAGCCTTATGACAATGGGATAGTGGCTCCAAATTTGCATATACAACAAATCCAACATAGGAAAATCATTTTTATTTTTATTTTTTAATTCTAATTTGCTCCCAACAAGGCTGCAAGCAACTATTATCAAGTTAATAGAAAAGTTGTAGGTAATATAAGTCAAAAAAAAAATGAAGATGGGAAAGGGTTGAAGTGCAGGGAAAAAAAACCAGACAAGTAAAAGTTTTTAGAGGATGCAAGGACCGGTACAGTAAAAAGATGTGACTTTGCTGAATGAAGAATCAAGCAAAAATGAGTTTTGGTTGATGGAACTAGAGAAGACAGCTCCTTTGAGCAGAGACCATAATAGCATTTGTAGAAAAGAGAAAGAGATGCAATTTTACAACAATTAGAGAGATGCTCAAGCTTGCCAGATAAAGCAAGATCAACTACGTTTACGATGCGTTTTTTGACTTTCTTCAAAAGAGAAAGAGCATTATTGGAAGAACCAGCCCAAATATAACAACAGTAAGGAATAAGATATTTAGAGGGACAAATAAGATATTCGTAGAGATCGAGAGTAGAATTAGGAGTAAGATAATGGTAAGAACAATAAAAAAAGCAACTTTAGCTACCATTATCTAAAAACCTTTGGTATATCAAAAGCAATAGCCTTTGCCCGCATTTAATCTTTATCTAGTACACAATCAAACATTGTAACAAGTCGGCAGTTGAACAAAAAGATTTAAATCTGATTGTCATAGACTCAAGAATTTAAAAAAATTTGATTAAAAATTAATTGAAAAGTCACAAATTCAAACAAGAAAACCAGATAAGTTCAGTTGGCGTTTTTTTTTTCAACAAACGTTCTGTAATCAATAACATGTTTTAAATGATATGTTTTGAAAACTTTTGAAAATAAAAAAAAGTTTGAGTAACGTAGAGGTCAAGTAACTTACGCTTTATAACTTACTTAAATTGTATAACAAAGTTTATGGTTTTTATATTGTAAGTAATGGCAGAGGTATTAAAATCAATCATATTATTTTATCAAGTGTGAAAGCTTTGAAACTGAGAATTCGCTAGTGTAATAGGTATGCAATCAGCTCTAAAATTAAGGACAACATTCGGCAATGCCAACCTAACTGCTGACTTGACATTGAAGTTGATAATTGAGGTTTGAGGTTGGGAATTTTTTGCCAAAATATACAAAAATATAACTTTTTTTGCAACGAAGTTAAACACAGCAAAACAAATACTTTGTTTAATACTTAAATATAATTATTAAAATAAAAACAACAGAATGGACATTTTATTTAGGTTCTAGATGCTATTGTTAAAATAAAAACAAAATAAAGAACATTTTATTTAAATTCTAAATAAAATAATGAAAATAAAAATAGCAAAACCAATATTTTTTATTTCAATTCAAAACAAATTAAAAACACACAACAGAGGAAAAAACTTTTAATTAAATTCTAAATTTAAAAAAAAAAAGTGTAACATTTTAATTAAATTAAAACATAATTTAGCTAAAAATAACAAAGTAATGTCTTATTAAAATTCTAAATAAAATAATTGAACTATCAAAAGAAATGTTTTTTTAAATTTCTAATAGAACGGTATAAAATTCTGCTTTTTTTGAAATGTTGTAGCAAAATTTGACATTTGAAAGAAAAGTCAATGAACTTCTTTTTTTTTTTTTCAATGCATTTGTTTTTCTGCCAATTTTGTAATAAATGTTTGCACCTTTGTTGATTTTTTGCATCATGCTTTTGAGTTTTTTTGCTGACCTGATGTCAACCTAAAATAGTTTAAAGTCAGCATGTGTGTGTATATATATATATATATATATATATATATATATATATATGTGTGTGTGTGTATATATATATATATATATATATATATATATATATGTGTGTGTGTGTATATATATATATATATATATATATATATATATATATATATATATATATACACAAACACACACAAACACATATTTAACTAAAATAACTATGCAGTTATTGTATACTTACCCTAACAACTATGGCTGTACAAACAATCAAGAATCACACTTTAACTTTAGGAAAGGGGTTGCAATTAAATAATTTTTACCATGTGCTTTTATTAAAGCTTTTAAAATTGAAGGCTTATATTGTGCCATGAGATTTTAATGGGTTCTTTTTCAGATTTTTGAGCATTTATTGAAATTTCACACCTTTTAAAACTTTACCTTTCAATAGACTCATAAATAGAAAATATTTTTCTACTTAAAAAAGTTAGTTTAAAAAAGTAATACAAATAATTATTTTTAACAAAAAAATATTTTTAAACATTTGATGTTTTTATGAGGTAGGGGGGGAGGAAATAAAAATTAGTACAACCAAATAAAACATAAAAAAATTTGAATTTAGTTGCGATCAAGTTAAATTTCAATTTAAAGTCTATCATAAAGTTAATAAAAAAAAGACATAAAATTTTTTTTTTTCCAAATTCAAGTTAAAAAACTGTTTAAACTAAAATGTGCGAAATTCAATGCTAATAATATAAAAAGAGGAGTTTTTTTATGTAATCCCTTAAATAAATTCAAATAAATCATAACTCACCTGAAAAAGAAAATTCTGGAAACAAAAAAACTTTTTTTTTTTCGTGTATAACTGATATGAATAAGTGTTTTACTTGAATAAGTGATCATGAATAAGTGTTTTACTTTCAATATATATTGCTAATGTAGCTAAATAAAGAAAAAAGTTATAATACTAATAAGTAAACAAAAATACTAGTAAAATTAATATAAATAATTTTTTTATATATAGCTCAACTCATCGAAAAAGTTTATTAAAAATAAAAAACATTTATATTCGATTTTTAGTTAAAAATTTCTGTAATTAACCATTTTTATAGTAGTTCCTTAAAAATACAGGAAAAAAAAATATTTTTGTGATAACTCAAATAGTATTATCATGCTTATGATGATGATGATAATTGTTATGAGGATGATTATGATGATAGTATAGATCCATTTGATCTATACCTGCCCCAACCCATACCCACAGTCGATGTTGCAGCATTCCCTGGCATGTTATCCACAAACTAGTCAATGTAGCAGCACTCTCCTAGATTTCTCCACAAATCAGTATTATGTCTGGTCTTTGTTTTTTGAAAAATCAAAACCTCATTTTGAGTCATAGTATCTCTCGCTTACCATTTAACTAGGTGGTCTAGTTACTAAGACAGATTTTAAAGTATTTTCATGTGTATATATAACTAATTAGTTTGTAGTAGTTGTTGCTTTTTTTCATCACTCTTACTTACATCGCCTTTCGTATATTACTTTTTAAAAGCATGGCTTTCGAATATCACAATAAACCAAGTAAACTTCATACCCAATATTCTGGTCCTCTCTGAATGTCTTTTCTTCTTGTTTATGTTTATTAAGGTAGTACGGACGTAAAAGGTACCCTTCTAACAGTTATAACCTGAACGCGCATTCTCACTTTGAGTTTTTTAACCTGAACGCGCATTCTCACATTGGGTTTTTTATACAAGGGGTCGTCAACAAATTACGTCATGCAATTTTTAATCGTTTCTGACGAATTTTAAAAATTAAAAACTTTAGTTTTAATTTTTCAAATGGCTATATTTGATTTTTTTTTTTTTTTCAACAGTAAAATTTCGTGTGCGTTCAAAAACTTTTTATTTTGGAAATCGCTGTATGTAAAAGTGAAAAATAAAATTTGAGTTTGCAGTGACTTTCCAGATTATCAGTTGTTTTCATAACTTATGAACATAACAGATGATCCGGAAAGTCAAAAAAACCAAAAAAAGAAATAAAAAATCAATGATTATTTAGCAGCCCCTATTAGCACTTATGCGGCATGGAACCCGTCTCTACACTACTGGTATACCCACATGTTGACTAAATTTGTCCCTAATTGTAAATGAACTACCTTTTATGACATACGTGAAAAAAATCCTTTCCAGATACACAAATCCCACCATAAACACTGCCCACATGCATACATACATATAGAGTATTACCTGAAGTATTACCCAGAAGTGTCCTCAAACAGGCAACGGATTTAAATACGCTACCTCAAAACTTATGTTAAATCAACATGAAATGACTGTTCTATGAGAAAGAACATAATATAACTTATACTTTGCTTACTTACAAATTAAAGTATAAAATTTTAAAGAAAAATATACTTTAATTTGTAATTGTAAATAACAATTTTTTTCAAATTATTTTAATGCAGGCTGTTTTTGCTAATTAGTTACTTTTACACGTAAAAGTAATTTGTTGTTATGATGTAGTTTTAATTTACTTTGCAAAGTAAGTGTTATGTTTTTTAAAAATTACATTTACGTAAGTTTGCTTCATAAATAATTTTTTTTACATATAAAAAGTAAGTTACATTTAGATGTAAATTTTTTACATAACTATAACTAAAATTACTTTGCATTTTTACTTTTACTTGTAAATGTAACTTACTTCTAATGGTAAGTTGAATAAAGTAATTAATTTTGAAAAGAACTTTCACTTGTAAAAGTAAATTATTTTTTCAAGTAACAGTTACTCATTTAAAAAACTTAACTTAAATAATTAAGTTTTACATGTAATATAATTTATGTAAAAAAAACGAATCACTTTTAAATGCAAGTAAATTACATATTTTTATATGAATTATGTAAAATAATGTGCGCTTAAAAGTAATTCGCGTTTTTAAATCAAAATAAGCAGAGTTGATAATGCCGCCGGGCAAAGTAACTCTCTACCTAAAGGCTGACTTTTTACGGAGACGGAAACGGCCTCTCGATCAATTTTTAACAATAAAATGTTCTCTTTTTCCGCCTCCAGTACCTTCTGCTCTTCTATTAGCGGCCGCAGCCAGAGTTATTTTTTGGAGGCAAAATGTTTTGGAGGCCGACACCATTAGGGAGACGGAAGCCATTGGTGGCCGCCTCCAGAAAAAATTGCAGAAGTAGAATCAATTGGAGCCCACCTCCGATGGCTTCTGCCTCCCAACTGGTTGCGGCCAACAAATTGGAGGCGGAAATATTTGCCTCTCGTCCGAGGATGCAATGAAAAATAATTGTACTTTTGCTTTTAAGTTTTAACGAGCAATTAAATATTAGCTTGAAAAAATGTTGAACATCATCATTTCAAGTTAACATCAAGTTCAAGTGTTAAGAGCCGTTTTTTCTAAGAATCAGGCAAATTCCTGAAACTGTGGAAGTGACCTCCTCCAATTGCTTGAATTTTTTATATATTGATCAGAATATAGAAAAAACCTGTTGGGGAAGAAAAAAAATTTCAAAAATGTTTCGTTCACTCGGAATCTGGGCTTAAATTTTTGAGATTTTTTTAAAAATTTTTAGAAATTTAGTTTTTGCCACCTTTGAACCCATTTTTTTGGCAAGGCAAAAAGTTGCACATAGCTTTTGTAGTTAATATCAGACGTAACCCAAAAGCTCTCTCCAAAAAATATAAAAAAGTTGCGTGACACTGTGCGGTTGGCTAATTATCATAGTTCAAAAGTACAATATCAATCACTTTTGTCAACTTTTAATCGGAGTTATTTCTAGCGGCGAAGTGTTGCACACAATTTTTCTTTTAGGATTTGAAATTTTCAAAGGTATTGAGTCTAAAAATGCAAAGAAAGTTATGTGATACCTAAGGCCTATTAATATATTAAGGCTTGAAATTGGAAAAAAATGTTTTAGTATACTTACAAATTGAACCATTACGGCAGAGGCGCTTAGTTTTGTAAAAATGTAAACATATCCAACTGTCAATACAAAAAGGTCCTAACATAATAATAAAAAAAATTCGTGTGATTTTGTCACACGCATGATATAACATGAATTAAAAACTGAACAAAAATCTAACATCAAGATAACTATATTGCTAATTAAATAAAACATAAATCAAACATTTAAATCTTTTTCCATTTAAAAATTAGTTTTTCATTTATTAATAGAGTCATTTACACACATTATCCACCACATCACACATAATTTCTACTCTGCTGCAGTAAGTTTCTCTAAGAATAATGATATGACTGTATTATAGTCTTCTTCGGATAATGAATAATCGCCACAACCACTGATTAGAAAAGGAGCATTTACTAAACAGATAATTTTATCAGTTTGGTTATTTATCTCCTCGGTAGTAACTGGCCAGCGAAAAGTATTCTTCTCTTGCCCGTTAATCATACAATTAACTCTGATCCCAGTTATTGATACCTAAAAGTATTAGCGCAACATTTAAAATAATATAATAAAGAGTTTGTGATTTGTTTAATTTTGCTTACATTCAATAAAACTTGTAAAGTCTTATATAATGTCATTCTGAAATTATTTTTACATTTTATTTATATTCCTTTTATTTTAGAGCACTGTTTTGTAAAACAAAATAAAAACTTGAAACTAATATATACTTTGAATAATATTACCTCCACAATATATCCAATATTCCATTGTTTTTCATATGCAACAGCAACTCAATCATTCACTTTCCATACAAGACAAATTTCTTTTGCAAGATTGGCGATGTCTTCCTCATATTTATTATCATCTTCTTTGTCTCCTGCCAGATTAAAGTCATCATTTTCGCCATAAACTTCTTTGTTATCGTTAACCTGACTATTTTCATTATTTTCTGTTGTCGGTTCTACCAGCTTACCTTTTCTTTTCAGGTTACTAAATCTATAACAATATCAATAGTACATATTTTTAAACATATGTAAACAAACACACAAAATTATAACTTTCACCTAAATTTTAATTTCATATTTGTAAAAGAACTATTTAACAGTCAGAAACATAATCTAATTTGCAAAAGTTTTGATACCAACAATGCCTACCTTGAAAATAAAGATCTTATCTGTTGGCTAGTTACATATTGATCAGGCGGAAGTTCTCTCCTCAGCTGCATGTGAACCTGCTCAGGGCTCATTTTATTACCTGATTCTTCTCCACGAATAAAGTATTTATACAACAGTTCTTTCTGCTGATTTGAAAATCTAAAAGAACTTCGAACTGGTAATGCCCAACCTTGCAATAGAAAAATGTTCATGCAATGTGGTTTGTCTTTTACGGAAGCACTGTTAGAGGATGAAGAAATTGGCATATTTAGTTGTGAAGTAATTTTCATCTTATGAACAAACGAGTTGCGAACTTTATCCAATGATGTTAATGATTTCGGAACTGTATGAAGACCGGATAGCATGTGTTCTTCTAACTCAGCATCGCTTTCAAATGATAAAGTACAATTCATTTCAGTGCAAAATCTAAATGAATATAATTGCCTGTCACTTCTTTTCTGTTTTTCCTTAAGTGACTTGTTACGCTTAATTGAATAATCTGTTTTGCTATATGGCAACAACAACTTAATTGAGGGTTGAATTTTAAGATCTCCATACTCTTGTTCAATTCCCTCACCGATATTGAAATAACGCCACATCTTCATACTTTTCTCACCAAACTCAAATGAGTGATAGTTGCTAATGTTCTTAATCTTTGGTCCAGTAACTACAGTTTTATCATTGCTAATTTGAGCAACTGCTACTTTTGCATCTTTAGCGCCAAAACTACAATGCATAGCCTTGTGTATATCTTCAGCAGTCAAAAGATTATTACCAGAGTCAACGTAACTCCTTAAAATTGTCTTTACAACTGCACTCTCCCTGTCACATTGATCTTTTCCACAACAGGGTTCATTATAATCATATCTCAGCAACTTTATATCTCTCTCTTTGCATACATTGTAGATTGCTTCAGCTGAAAGATTTCCCTGATAGCAGCCGGCATTATCAGATTTGGTAAACATTTTTTTGATATGCGGTTGATCAATTCTGAATTGGTCTAAAACTGCAGTGGCTAACGAAACAACATCACCTATTCCCTGATCACACCTATACATTGAAGTAAAGTAAACACGTTTGAATAACTTTCCTGCTATTTTTATGAAGAATATATCCACATGTAAACTCATTCCTTTCTTGCCAAAATACTCTCTTTGGCCCTCTCTGTATCGAACCGAAAGAATTTTTTGACAAAAATCTTTAAGCCAGAAAGCAGTTTCATCGTTTAATTGCTTAAAAGCTTCGATTTTTGCCTTTTTCTGTTGAGAATCTCTCATCAGGTGTTTTATGTAGTTGAATACATCCTTTACAGCAATTTCCAAATCATAAATAGAATCAGCATCGTCAGAATTTTGAATTGTTAGTTCTTTGATCATCTCGATAGCTTTGCACAAATCATAGCAATCGGCACATACCACTTCTGATATCTCTGTGTTGGATTGAAGATTTTTTTCAGATGGATCTGATAAGGCATGTTTTGAGCTATGAGAAGAAATGTTTGAGTCATTGACACTACAATTGGTTTGATAACTTGTTTTGAAATACCTTTCTCCTTTTTCAAGGGCAGCTTCAAGAGATTTAGAACTAAATCTTTGTGCCAATTTTTGTAATGTTTGAAAACCATTCATGCCTGAAGCAGTAACATCATCTAATCCAGCTAAGCTTTTTCGACTTGAAGGTTTTATTGCATGCAATACTTTCCACAAACTTGAATCAGATAATGGTATATAATTGTTTTCACTACAATTTTTTCGATAGAACATGATAGCGTGGCTATATTCTGTCGTCAGTATTGCATGCACTACCTTTTGTTCTTCACCGCTGTCGTATTTTAATTTGGTTATTCCTTAAGCAACATCATGCAAAATACCGCTTGTAAATATAAAGTCTAAGAAATGTTCATACTTTGTTTGATCAAGACTAGATCGGACGAATACTTTCTTCTCTGGAAATGCATACCCTTTATGAGATGCATGCCATTTTCTTGCTGTTTCTATACGATGTTTGGTACACTCAAATGTGTTCATTATAAACTTTTTGGTATACTTGGTATGGTCTAATAATGAGAGGGTAACTAACTTTCCCATGGAATCACTTTGCTTATATACTTTCTGAGCACGAATAATTTCAATTGGGAGAGGGCTATTTATTTCATCAACATTTTTACTGTTAAGAAAATCTATAAGTATTTCCTCTTGTCCAGGAGCAACAGCTTCCGCAAATTTTTTCTTTAATAAGTTTTCTAGGCGAACATACTTGCGTTTTAACTTATCTTTAGTAGTATCTTCCAGATATTCGAACTTCCATTTTAATCTAAATTTTATTGGACTTGCATTAAGAACCTCAGTTACACTCTCACGGCTTCTTAGAGATTCGTCCAAAATCTCCTGTGAAACATTAATTTCACCGGGATCAAATTCTTCATCTGGAGTAGCAGGTGTCATATATGTTTTTTCTTGTTGTGTTTGTGTTTCTGTACATAAATTGGTGTTTTCGTTGACTCTAGATAAAGCAGTTTCTTGCTTTAAATGGGTAAAACACAGCATTGCACCAACTGAAAATACTTCATTGTATCGCTTTGACATTTATATGACGACATGTATTGGTGACGCCCTTAAAGCGGGAGATTTTTTTCCTTTTATATTTAGATGGTGAGGAAGAAAGCATGTTTTTGGAGGATTCCATGCAATACCAAACGTGTACCGGTGAAAAGCACATATTTGTTCATCCTTTTCAAGATTTCTTTTAAGTCTATTTGCAATAAGTCCATTTTCTTCCCAAATATTATTATCGTTTAATTGCATGACCTAAAAACAATTTTTTAAACAATTATTAAGTGTGTCATTTAAAGCATTGTTTATAATCTGACTCTTCACGAAAAATGTTTACAAGTTTGAAATACATTGTTGTTATTATTAAAATACAATATTGCAAGAGTGTGATTAATTTAGTGATTATTTATTAAAAGAGTGAGGAATTAATTAAAAGAGCTATTTTTTTTGTCTAAAGAACTTTGTCTCAAAATCTTATTGCAGAGAAGTTATAAAGTATCTAATTATAAAAATTATATTACAGTCTGCGTAAATTTAAAATACATAATTACCTTTAAGTTGATGAGGTGTTTCTTAACATCAACATCTCCCAGCTGATGAATGTAGAACATTTTGTTTATAATTTTATGTTTTTTGAATGATCCACAATTTCCTTTTGAAAAGCAACAACAATTTTCATAAAAATATTTGTTTTGTTTCATACTCAACTAAAAACAAGTTCTATTTATGCAGTACCTATTTCTCAATAGCAATGATAAAATATCTACTCTATTTATGCAAATTTTAAAGATCGTTAAAATAAAGTTAAGACATTTTTATGGTAAAGTAAACAACCGCCCACTAACTTGTTTCTCCACAATCGTGATATCAGCGATTCTTCTTCCATTCGATCACCACAAGTTATTTGGTTTTGACGTAAATCTAAATAATTCACTTCTGATCATGCATTGTTTTTTATTATTATTTATTTCAATTGTTATGATTTCTATATCATAGTCAGAAACGCTTAAATTTTTTCTTAACATTACGTGCAATGTTTTGTGAAATGCTAAATGCTAATTTTGGATGATAGAAATTTTATTGTGAGCGAAAACCTCATCTGTGTGTCCAAAAAAATATCTCTTCGTACTTGATCATTTTTAACAATTTGTACCTTTATTTTTAACTTAATATCTAAAGATCACACGAATTTTTTTTATTATTATGTTAGGACCTTTTTGTATTGACAGTTGGATATGTTTACATTTTTACAAAACTAAGCGCCTCTGCCGTAATGGTTCATTTTGTAAGTATACTAAAACATTTTTTTCCAATTTCAAGCCTTAATATGTTAATAGGCCTTAGGTATCACATAACTTTCTTTGCATTTTTAGACTCAATACCTTTGATAATTTCAAATCCTAAAAGAAAAATTGTGTGCAACACTTCGCCGCTAGAATTAACTCCGATTAAAAATTGACAAAAGTGATTGATTTTGTACTTTTGAACTATGATAATTAGCCACCGCACAGTGTCACGCAACTTTTTTTTTATTTTTTGGAGAAAGCTTTTGGGTTACGTCTGATATAAACTACAAAAGCTATGTGCAACTTTTTGCCTTGCCAAAAAAATGGGTTCAAAGGTGGCAAAAACTAAATTTCTAAAAATTTTTAAAAAATCTCAAAAATTTAAGCCCAGATTCCGAGTGAACGAAACATTTTTGAAAATTTTTTTTCTTCCCCAACAGGTTTTTTCTATATTCTGATCAATATATAAAAAATTCAAGCAATTTGGAGGAGGTCACTTCCATTGACTGCCTGATTCTTACAAAAAATGACTCTAAAATATTTAACATCAATTTTATATGATTGTTTGCAAAAGTTTTGAGTGTTTTAAAAAATTCTAATTTTTTTTTAAATAATAAATTAAGTAGTATAAATTAGTAGCTTCATTATTCAAAACAAAAATTGAAAGTTGGAAATTTTAAATTTGGCAATTTTTTTGGCTTCTTCTTGTTTGCCTTTAGCGCAATCATCTAATTTTGCTCGGAGACTATTTTATTTTGTTGTAAATGTTTTTATCGAATAGTTTTGCAGCAGAAACTTGATATCTTTTTTCAAAGTGTAAAAAACTGTAGAGCTTTTATTTTTTTTTTAAATCGGATACCAACATATGTTTTTACGATTTTTGTAACTGGAGATTAACGCCTCCGCAAACTTAGAACTGATGTCAGTTTCTACAATCTTTAATTTGCTAACTAACGTTTCCATAACAATGTCACACTCCAAAACTGTTGTATTTTGTTTTTCCAAGCGAAATGCAGCAATGACTTTCAATAAATCAGACAGCAATTTCAACTAATCCAAGTCAATGTCATTTAACATGTTAAGGCAGTTTAGTTTCTCGGGTGTCTTTTTTTACACCTTCTAAGCTGTTAAAAAAAATACATTAAATACATATTTTTAATAGTTGGATGTTGTAGTTATTTAAAACATATCTGCTGTTTATTATAAACTTGCGACCACGCTGTATTGCGCTAATAGTTTTGCTAAATTACAACAACAACAAAATAAATATAAAAACTTTAAATTGACTCTATACCTTTTAACATTTGTTTTGAACATGAAATTACTAATTTATTTGATACTCCTTAAAAAATAACACTCTGACAAAGTTATATTTTTTCAAATAATTATTTAAATAGTTAATAAATTATATGAAACAAAACTCTGATGTTGATTATTTAACATTTGTTCTCAATAAGTTTTTTAATTGGTCGTTAGCTTAAAGACATACGTGCAATTATTTTTCATTGCACTCGCCGGCAGACAAATATTTTCGCCTCAAATTTGGCGGCCGCAGCCAGCTTGGAACAAAGGCACATACGAACTTACTATTTGACCTCACAAAAAAAATAAAAGGCTGTCATCACAAAAACACTTATAAAAACAATTGATGATCTGGAGAACATACAAGTGGTCGTCCACAAACTACGTCAAGCAATTTTTTACTGTTTTTAACGAACTTTAAAAATTAAAAACTTAAAGTTTTTGTGTTGCAGATTCAGCTAAAATAACTTCAATACTATTGTCTGATGCCTCCCTTAAAAATGACCATGAGGACATTTTTGCAAATAAAATAAAATCCCAACAATCCCACTTCTGCAAAAAAACTTATTCCGGGTCAAAGAAAGAAAAAAGATTTTTTAACAAAGGTAGATTAAACTTAAATTTAATCCTATGATTGTCCTATACAAATTATTGTGAATTGAAACCTTATTTTGAACGAAATAAAATTTAAAGAAATGAAGGCGTTCAAAAGCAAAACCAAAATATTAAAATAACTTTATAAGGTTTTTATATAACTTTTATAAGTATATTTTTATACATAACCTTTATACGGTTATGTAACCTTTATAAGTATATAAAAGGTTATATAAGGTTATATATAAAATATATAAAAGGTATATATATAAGGTATATAAATATATAAGGTATATAAAAGATATATAAGATTATATGTAACCTTTATAAGTATATAAAAAAAAAGCTTATTTTGTTTAAATTTTAAATACGCCAATGAGGAAATACATAAGTTTTTCTTTAGACCTCAGGTAGTGCAAAAAGTTATTTCTGAAAGCAAAGTATTGGTAGTACGACTCGAAAAAAGTTAAAAAGGTTTGACCTAGACCAGTATTTAAACAATATGGCTATTCAGTAAACAAAAGTACGTACGAAAATGATTGCATTGAAAATATTTAGATTCTGTTCATACTTGAACAATATCCTGATAAAAATTACGTCTTTTGCCCGACTTTTGACTCGTTAGGCCAGAATTGTCACTACTTTACTGAGCTGTGAAAGTGATAACAATTGTGTTCTTAAGAAAGATCATCTTTTTAACAGTCCTGAGGTAAAACCAATAGAATGTTTTTAGGGTTATTTAAAACATCAATAAACATCCAATACCTTAGTTAAAAATACTTAAAAACAACAAAAATATGTACTTGAATCAAGATATATTGCGCTTAAATATTATAATTTTTAGTGTTGAATAAAAATAAATAAAAGTAATTAATAAAAACAAATACTTAGAACTTTTCCCGCACTGAATCATTAGTAAGCCTTTTTACAGTGTTCCAATTTTTATTGTTTTTTATCTTTGAGTTATGGTAATTTAACGAAAAAAAAAAATTAGTAAAATGTATTTATATACTTGTTTTCATTTTTCTAATCAACAACCACTAGAGATTGTTAATTCTAAATCTTGTGCACATTCCTTACCTTGTAACCCATTTCTTACCTTGTAACCCTTTTCTTACCTTGTAACCCATTCAAAAAAAGCAATGACAGAAAGTTAGCTTTAAGAGCAGGATAATGTGGCTAAAATAGAACAAAACATTTTATACTTTTAAAATGAAAACAATAAGTTTTATAGTGTTAAGATAAATGCAACAGAAAAATTTACTTGAAAAGTATTTCTATCTAAATAATATAGTACCATTTTTAAATTTTTCTATCAAAAAATACATTAAAAATATATTTAAAAAGTAAAATTAGGGTGTTGTTGTCATTTATGCGGCCGTGGCGCAGTGGTAAGAGCTCTTGCTTTGTAAGCAGGAGATCCAGGTTCAAAACGAGCTCTGGACAAATTTTCGCGTCATGGTAAGGAAGGAGGCGTGAACTTCCTGGTTAAATGGACTTCCGCGGTGTTCTGTGACAAAGACCGTAAGGATTTCTTGGGGCACCTAAAAAATAAAAAATAAATTTATAATATTTAATTGTGTTTATAAGCTTGGTTATTAACTGAGTGTAAATGTTCTTTTTTTAATCATGACCTTTGCAAATCATCTAAGCCAAGACCTTGTTTCATTACTGAGAAGTCCATAACTTTTACTATCAAGGTCAAAAGCAAAATTAATACTTTTTCCATCAGGTTTGAAACATATTTAAGTTAGAATAGTCTTGATTGCATTGTTTTTGTGAGCAAAACTTTGTTAGATTTGGTATTGTCTTTGGTTTTTCTGATTGAAATGTTTAAGTCCTTTTGCGTTTTGTTAACCAATAAATTAGTTAAACAATTTAACCTCCCGTCAATAAGCAACAAGTAATTTAAGGAATCATTAATAAATAAAAGTAATTATAAAAGAAAAATAAGTTAAGAGCAATAAGGATTAAGAATTAAATAATACGGAATAAGTTATTAAGCTATAAGTAATAAAAATTAGAAAAAAAATAACAACTAAAAAGCAGTCATTATGCGACAAGAAAGGTGTATGTATATATAGCTTTCTTATTGCTTATTAGTTTATATGATAGCCACATCTAGCGTTTTCATATATTTAATAGAAGATTATCCTACATAAAGTTGTATAGTTATGTGGAACGCGTAATGTGTTTCACATGTGTACTACACGGATCATCATCTTATATACCTATCATCTGCTAGATGATAACTTCATGCTTTTATTTTACTTATAAATAACACGGCCAAAAATAAATGTGGTCATATTGTTTAAGTAAAAATGTAAAACTATTACCCAGTGGATGATCAGTAAATAAAATGAGAATCCATGTGGAACTTATGTGAAATACATTATGCGTTCACCATAACTATAATACTTAATTTAATATAATTTTTTATTAACTATGTGAAAAGTTAGGTGTGGTCATATCAACCATACATAGAGCGTATACAATTTTTATTTTGTTCTTTAATCAATATCAATTTGTCACCATTTTGTTCTTTAATCAGTATCAATTCGTCAGGCGGCAAACTTGAAGAAGACCGATGGTCTTGTCATCAAGAAACCGCTCTACATTAATACATTTTTTGATGTATACTACCTTATACTATCAGTAAAATCATATTTATAAACTAAATAATCTTCTTAGTTTATTGTCAGTTTGGATAGCATAAAAATGAAAAAAGAATTCAAGAAGAGTAAATAAAAAGCAAAAATAATTGTTCATCTAAAACAAACATTTTACTTAAATACACATAAATGTTGGTACATGACTCTATTCGGTATATAGTTCATATACGTATAGATAAACTTAATAATTTTTAGCAGAATTTTCCGGTCTGTTCTTCTTTTTTGTATTTATAAATATTATTTAAGACTTTTAAAGTTTTTACTTTTTTTTTAAAGGTCAAACTTATAAAGGTTTTACTTTTTTTTTTTTTAATTAATAAAAGGGCAAAAATTATCTGCTATTAAGATTAGATTTTTCATTATTGTTTTAAGATAATTCAGGTTTTTCAATTTTGTAAATTTATTGTTTTTAGATAGAAGGATGACGATTTTCAGATCCCGGGATACCTGGATTCCATACAAATTATTCGTCCTAAAATCCCGGGATTAGTATCCGAAATTACTCGCGATTTTGGGATTGTCATAAAAAAAGTAAAAGTACAAGAAGTTTAGGCTTAATTTGTAATTAAAGCATTTGTACATCCTAAAATGTAAATATAGGCTTTGGAATTATAGCTGCTTGGTTTTGCAGCTGTTTGTATCCTCTTTGCAATGTTTTCTGTTTATTCTCCCTCTTTCTGTGTTTTATCGAAAATGCATACTAAAAACATTATTGCTTATCTGTAATATTATACTACTTTTACATTTTTTATCTGTTTAATCGTACATATTTTGCACAATTGAACATATAAAAATTTATATATAGTATTATATTAAAACAAATACATTATTAAAAATAAATAGAATTTTAGCACTTGCTAATTGGAAAATCAAACATTTTCAATAGAAGAAATATCTTTTTATTTTGACTTTTTTTAATTCATTCTTATTCCAATGTTTGGCTTTAGCCAAACATTGGAATAAGAATGATTTAAAAAAAAAATTCAATCCCAATGCGTGATTTTAGTTTAATTTTTATGTCCACTCGATTTTATTACAAATGTGATTTAATTGATAGCATGATTTACAAAAAAAAAATTTTATTATAAATGTGTGCATGATTTATAAAAGTTTTTTTTAAGATCGGTTTAATTAATGAAGTTATCAAAATACGTAAGGTTTTTTAAATAAACTTTAGTTGTCGTTATTTTAAGTAAAAATTGTTTTTGACGAGGAAGATTATATTTGAGATTCAAATGAATCATAGATAATTATTGAAACCTCTGAAGTTAAAATTAGTCATCAAACTGTTGGTTTTAACAAAACGTCAGGAAAATAGTAAAAATGTTTAAAAGGTCCTCAAACAATAATGAAAATTATTTACAAATGTACGTGAAAACTGAGTTTGGAAAGATCATCCATTTAATCGTGGGTGGCAAAACCCAATTGAGCAGCTTGTTGCTTATGTTAGACCGATTAGTGAAGTTAAAATTAAAAAAGTAATTGTGTTAAAATAGCACTTCTAGATTTAGAATTGTATTCCGACATCGATATTTCAATTAAGACGAACGAGAAAGAATGTAAAATGATATCTGATTTAGTAGTACTTTACTCCCAATAAAACAACTGTGGTAGCAACTTGTCGACAAGACGCAAATTTAGTTTGACAATGCATAAAAATTTATGTTGACTAAAATAAAAGAACAGCAAGTTGAAATCGGAAAACAATTGTATGAGGCTTTGAGTCATCGAGTTTAAGAGTGGAAAACACCGTTAAGAAGCTTAGCATATCTTCATGACCAGGTTACTTAAAAAATTTTAAACAATCCAGAAGTTTTTCTACCAAATACAAGTACCCAAAATAGAAAAAAAACTATGATAAACCTGATAAAGTATTTAAACTCGGCACATATAATAACAGCAGCAGACTTGAGTAGTATACCGTCAAAACACTTAAAATGAAGAAATTAAATTATAGTGATGGAAAAAAGATTGGCAGCAATACGAACACAAACTATATAGGTAAAAAATAACTTTTAAAATTCAAAAAGAAATACTGTTATTTGAAAATAGTAGTTTAAGATGTGATCACCTTTAAAAAAAATATGATTATATGTTATCTATACAGTCAACAAGTATGGAGTCCGAAAGAACATTAACGGTTTCTATGTTCTGAAAATCAAATACAATTAAGCGATGAAATGATTGACCTGATTGTATCTCATATTTTTTTCATTGTGATTGTAATGCAAATAGGTATAGATAAAAAAAGTTTTAAAAGAAAAAAAGAAAATTTATAAAACTTATATGTTTGAGGAAAAAAAAAAAATTTTAATTGCCTATCTAAAGCCATGATAAAACAAGCTAAATGCAAAGGTCAGTCGGGAAAACAGGTTTTATTCAATGAAACTCATGATATAGAGAACATAAAAAAATGCAATGCTTAGAGTAGGGTTTTTCATTTCACGTAAATTTTGCATTAAGCCGACATCTATTGAACCTTTCTGATTCAATTGATGTTGGCTTGATGGTCATAATGCTGAGTATAGATTGTCTAAACTATCGTGACACTTTCCGATCGTCTGAAAAAAATAAATTTCTTATATGAAGTTTTTTTAAACTGCAATTATTTTCAAGACCTCCTGTTTCTACTTATTTGACATTACGAATAGTAGCATCCAACTTTTTTTCATGTGTCAATGACTTTTATCTAATAACATAGCATAAAATGTTTGAGATATTGAAGAAATTCCGCTTTCATTGCGACGACTCTCGTCGACTATTCCATTATTGCTTGCATCCTTAATAAGTGGACATACAATCTCTTGGTTCTCGGCTGACGAAATGTAATTATATCTTTGTAGTCATTACAATCTCTAAAATTGTGTCAGAACCTTGCAACTGTGAGTCACCTTAAGTAATGTGTGCCTCTGAATGGTTTGACTTTTCCAAACTTTTTCATTACGGATGATTCGTCGGTGACACTTGCAATGGTGTGCTTTTTCATTATTAAATTAAAATCTAACAGTTTCTTTTATACTAGATTCACAATTTTATCTTCAGGAAGTAATCAAGCTAATAGAGTCATTCCCAGGTTCCAAAACTTCGCAGATAAGTAAAAAATTAATTTTAAAATAACGTTGATTTCTTAAAGACGTATATTCATCAAACAATAAAGAAAACCGTGACCCGCTATATTTCTTTGTTATTTCCAAAATCAAACTTTGTTTCGCTAAATTATAATTTTTTTATCAACATGCGATGGATTATTGGGTAATACCATGTCTTTTTTGACAATGGTTTTCTAATGAATTCACTTTTGTAATGGCATTTATTGAGAAGCTATCCACCGTTGCTAGCTTTGACACAATTTCCTCAACAGCCTGCTGTTTAGCAAACGTTGTGATGAAAACGTTGACTTTTTTGCATATTTACAAAAATCGAATCTAGTGCTTTTATGACAGCATATTTTATTTAAATGACGGAGAAGCCCACTTGCAGAAAACCCTTTGCACATTATTTTTACACAGCACGTTTGCAGGTGGCAGATTCGCAAGATAATTCTTTACAAAAATATTGCCACGTTTTCAATCCACTCACTATCAACAGGGTATAGATAATATGAATTCTTAAAATAACTAAATGAATAATAAACTACATACAACACGCTATCAATAAAAAAGAACATAGTTAAAAAAAATGATAAAATATAGTATAAGTTTGTACACCCTTGATTACAATTATTTTATTACAGAATATATATATATATATATATATATATATATATATATATATATATATATATATATATATAGATATATAATAAGTACATACATACATACATACATACATACATACATACATACATACATACATACATACATACATACATACATACATACATACATACATACATACATACATACATACATACATACATACATACATACATACATACATACATACATACATACATACATACATACATACATACATACATACATACATACATACATACATACATACATACATACATACATACATACATACATACATACATACATACATACATACATACATACATACATACATACATACATACATACATACATACATACATACATACATACATACATACATACATACATACATACATACATACATACATACATACATACATACATACATACATACATACATACATACATACATACATACATACATACATACATACATACATACATACATACATACATACATACATACATACATACATACATACATACATACATACATACATACATACATACATACATACATACATACATACATACATACATACATACATACATACATACATACATACATACATACATACATACATACATACATACATACATACATACATACATACATACATACATACATACATACATACATACATACATACATACATACATACATACATACATACATACATACATACATACATACATACATACATACATACATACATACATACATACATACATACATACATACATACATACATACATACATACATACATACATACATACATACATACATACATACATACATACATACATACATACATACATACATACATACATACATACATACATACATACATACATACATACATACATACATACATACATACATACATACATACATACATACATACATACATACATACATACATACATAAATACATACATACATACATACATACATACATACATACATACATACATACATACATACATACATACATACATACATACATGCATACATACATACATACATACATAATTACATACGCATGTACACATATACAAATTTTTTCCAAAAAGTTTTCCTTAAATAAAAAGTAATACACACGAATTTTAAAACTATTTGAAATTAATAAAAAAAACCAGCAAAACACTTGGTTTTGTCGTTTAAAATCAAGTAATGTTTTTTTACTCTATTTTAAAATAACAAGAAAAAATGAGACATTTTCTTAAATAGATTTTTTTTAAATTTTGAAAAAAAAATACTTGTTATAAAACCATGATTTAAAAAAAATGAAGTATATATTTTGGGAAAATCCCATTTTACCCACGGGATCCCGAAAAAATGGGTTCCCGGACCTTATAAAGGAGACAGGGATAAATTAGAATATGGTTTATATTGAGATATAAAATTGATAATAAATCGTAACAAAGACTGTAGATAGAATTATCACCAGCATTAGAGAGCTCTATTGCATGTATAGTTTGTTAGCACTAGGTTAAAGAAGTTGTAGTTATGCACAAAATATGTTTAAAATCTTTGGTTAAAAAAGTGATATCTAATCTAATCATAAAAAATCAAACCAAAAATTGGTGTAAATAGTAAATAGTAGTAAATAATATAAAATAGTAGAGGAATTCTCGCAACAACCTATACAACTTGAACAGATATTGAAGCAGAAGAAGCGCAAAAACCTAGATTAAATTTTGTCCAGGATAAGTTCTGAAACTGATCTCTTCTATAAACAAAAGATGAATCATACAAAATTTCCTGGAAATTCCACGCTGCACGTGAAAAATATTACGATGTATCGTATTGTATCATTTTGCTGATGATTGAATAAAAAAAGATGACGACTAGATGGATTTAAAAAATCAGAAAAGAAGCCATAATATTAGAAAAAGATTTTAAACAGAGATAGCGTGAGTCAGGGAAAAATGTTTTTTTTTTTTGTAAAGTTTATTAGAGCGCTTCTTATATTTTTATTTAAATTTTTTTAACTTTTGTAGTTTATTTAACATTTTGGTTATATGTCTTAATTATTTCTGAAAAGGTTTTTGTTTTCTTTGTGAAGATTTAAGTACCTTTTGTCATCTTAGAGTTCAAAAGTGAGTTAAAATTTGAAATTTTTTTTTTCAATAAGAAATCCTAATAGACATAATACTTAAGTATTCTTAAGTATACTTAAGTAAAATACTTAAGAATATTTCAAGGTTTAAAAAAGCGCTGCCTCAAGGCGGTGAGGCGAGTACTTTTTTAAACCTTGACTTTTATCATGCTTTAAAATCTTTGAAAAAAGCGCACGCCTCACCGCCTTGAGGCGGCTCTTTTTCAAACCTTGGTTGGTATACGAAAGTATTTAGTATTAACTAAAATACTTAAGTATTAGTTACACTTAAGTATTCCCTAGATACCAAGATAATTTCCATTAGAAAAATCCATTAAAATACCGCGAAAAATGTCCTCATCGCGTGACATTTCTTTACAAATATTTGTACTAAATACTAATAGTTTTTGTCATTACATATATTTATATACTTTATTTTACTTATATTATGCACTATTTTTTTTAAACTCTAACATTACATATATATACTAATATATTATTTTGAAATAAGCTAAAGTTTTTATCGATGTTTTGTATTTAAATAATAAATTTTGGCTAAGCATGATAAGGAGCTATGCTTGTATTAAATAAGAATATTGATATTGATCTGTTATGTCAACTTTGATTATGTCAGATTCTAGAAGACAATTGTTAAAATTCCAATTAACATTATATTTGTAAATAATATGTTATAGCTATTCTAGTTGAATTCTTTATTATTGGAATTAAATCGTGTTGATTTAGCATTTAACATTTACATTTGAAGTATTATTTAACAAGTTTTGTGTCGTAGACACCAGTAACTAAGTATCCCCTCCCCTATAACATTTTAAAGCTACGTTACGTCTTAATCGGTTAAAATTGGTAACAAGGTTACATTTTCTAACTTTTAATTAAATATTAAATAAATAAACTTGATAAAGCAGTATATGTTTGTTAATCGTTACCGTACTGCTAAATACTGTCTAATATTTTATTTTTATTGTAAAATAGCTTCGTCACAATTGGTTACTTTGTCACAAAAAAAATATAAAGTCTCAATACCTAACGTTACGTCTCAAATGTTTGATTTTTTAACTTTATAAAGTGTAACCAACTGAGACTTAAAGTGACGTAACTAGGATTTAGATTTGAGACGTAACTAAAATATATCTAAAGCATAGATTTTGTTAACGTTATGTTACGTTGTTACACTTAAAAATAAAAAAGACATAATGTAACGTAAAAAACTTTATATTTGTGACGAATTTTATTTGCGTTAACGTAATCAAAACACGTCAATTAAATGCATTTAAGAATTAAAACGTTTTAATTCTTAAATGTTTTACGTTATGTTACTTCCGATAGGTTCCGATACTTTTAAAGGTAATAAGTACCTCAGATTGCTTAACCGATCCGTTAGTTATTTTAAATTTTAAAGGTACTTTTTTTTTTGTTTTTCGTTACGTTACTTTTTTTTTTTAAACTGCTAAATATTATCGTTTATTTTAATTGTAAAATAGATTTGTTTTAATTAGTTAATATTTTTTTTGTAACTAATTTGTCGCGAGAAAAAAAGTTTCAACTTGCAAAGTTACGTTTCTGAATATTTTAATTTGATTAATCAAATTTAATTTTATCATACTCTTCCAAAAATATACATTTGTAGTAGAATCTTACCTAATATACTTATAAATGACTACACAAAACAGGCTACTCCGTATTCTAAGAAACAACCTGCACAAAAAGTATTGAAGCAATTAGAATTGAATTTAAGAATTGTATATTAAACCAATTAGAACTGCAATTAGAATAAAGAAAAAATGTAACTTTTTTGACTTAATAAGAAACTTAATACGAAATATTCATTTCATAATTTTTTTGTTGTTGGAAAAATAGTGTTTTTTACTCGGCCTTCAGTCTTTTTTGCGCAATTTCAAGACCTGTAGCGCAATTTCTGGACCTGTCGTAAAGATAGTCTTAATCGGGAATTAAAATTTATTAGTTTGACACTAAATTGCAGCTGCCTATAATAGTATGACAAAATAACTTGATAGTCGGTTTTAGTTTTTTAAATGTTTAATTAACTTTAACCAGTGTTTAAATATCATAAAAACTTTTTTTTGGTTGTTTAAGAATAAGCAAGAAATAAAGCAGAGAAAGGGCATGAAAGTTAATTAAAATAATTAGTGTAAATGATTTTAATAACCTTAACGTGTAATTGAGCGTTTCATGCAGTTTTTTTATAAAAAATTATTTTGATTTACAGATTCTCTTCTTTCAAATTAGACGTGCTTGACACAATCAAAATTAACATCATCACGCTTATTGCTGTTGTTTTGGTCAAACCTCATAAAATCTATTTTTACAGAAAAGTTTATTTTAAAGAAATAATACTAAAAATTGCTATAGCTGAAGCTATGCAAATGTCTTGGTATCTTATAATTAGACGTCTGGGTAATTTTAGTGATAAGAGTCGTTTCACTAAAAACTTATTTGAGTTTGAATGTTTTTGATTACCAGCAAACAAAAGTTTATAAATTAGAGAAAGCTTTTTATCGTCAAATGATTTAAGTTGAAAATAAATATGTATAATTAAAAGCAGGTGTTAAACTAACATTTATTTATTATTAAAAAATTTTATATTTAATTATCAGAAATAAAAATATTATAAAAATTTATCAGATTTTATGAATTGGTAATGGGTGCAAATAATACAATAAAAAACAGTGTCATGTTAATAAATAAAAAAATTAACTTGGGCGAAAGATAACATAATTTTAAATTAAAAAGAAATTTTATTTTTTGTAACAGCTAATTAATGGGATTTCTCTTTAAACAACTAATTCTCTCCGTTAATAATTTAACGAATTCTCTTTACAAAAAATACATCAGCAAATCACTTATTTTATAAATGTTTTTTACTTGAATAAGTGCAAAATCTACTACTCAGTGCAGACATTTAACAGCTATCCCTTTATTGTAACTAATTGGACTTACAGTCATTAAAGTACCCAAAAAAAGTTTATTATGTACAAAAGACACATACTAACCGTAACAATTTTATATACACCGATTAATATTTGTATGTCTTGTCTATTAATATTTTTAAGTGTTGTCTTTAAGAAAATGCGGAAACAATTTTTTGTCATTCTGATTGATATAGCAATAACATTTAATTTAGCAAATCTAGAAAGACTTCAATTAAGAGATTAAAACACCCACTTAATTTTCCTGTGGGCTGTCTTGTTTTTCAAAACTTTGTGTGTAGATATTTTTTTAAATTAAAAAAAAAAAAGTTTGAACTTGTTTTTTTAATTTATTTTTACATTTAAGTTACAATTATACAATAAGTTCATTGGACGCATCTTTTCTTGTAATCTACTTTTTATTGTATTTTACATTTGGTATTTACTTTTTTTCAATAGTTATGTTTAGTTGTATTATTAAAGTATTAAGCCTAAATCTTAAAATGTAAAATAGATGAGATTAAATTATCTTACTATATTTTTATTATATTATTTAATAACTTATTATTTCCTTATTCAGTAACCTGTAATATCTCTAACGTAATAATGATACTTATGAATGAAATGTGTCAAGGATTCATTTGACACAATTGGTCATGATATTTTTTCTTGAAAACTTGAAAACAATGGCGTTATCGGCAAAGTTTTAATGTTATTTAAATGCTTTTGAGCCGTCACATTCAATTTGTCCCTGTTGAAGATTCTTCTTTACCAAATTTTCTAAATATAGCTTGTCGAGTTACACAAACATTTATACTGGTTTCTCTATTACTTATATATTTCTGCTTTATATTGATAAGAGTATATTCTAATGAAAAGAGCTACTCTTTTTTTATATAGTTTTTTAAGAAGGACAAGATGCCCCGTTAACAAACTATTTCGCACATAACAACCCCTGTTAAAAAATTAAAACGCACACAAAATTAAAAAGTTTACTAAAAGTTATGAAATTATTATCGTATACTAGAAAGATATTGCCAATTTACTAGAGATAAAAAAATATCTATACCTAAAATTAGTGCGCACCTAAAATCAAAAGTTAATGAGATTCAGGGTTCAGAGCTATTAAGCGCCAAATTTACCCTAGGGCTTTTTTGGCCACGGCCAGGGGCCCCGTATTTTAAAAGGCCCTGGAAAAAAGTTTTGATCTTATATTCGTAAATAATTAATATTTAAAACCTAGATTTTAAATATCAATTGTTCAAGAAACTTTTTTTATTAAACAATAATACAAACTTTAAAAAAAAAAAAACATAAAAGTTATTTGGTAGTGTGCACAGCATCATAAATTCATATATTGAACAAAATAGATAGTTTTTTGTTTTTCTAGTTAATTATAATGTTCCCGTTACGTCCTAAAAGCTAACGACTTTTAACAAAGCCGGTAAAACTTCCAAATAAAAGTACAAATACGCTATTAAAGTTAAAGAAAAAGGTTGACGACGCATTTAAATAAACACTTGTTTTAATGCAAAATGCAATTTGCATTATAACAAGTGTAACAAAAAAGCTGTTAGTGAGAAACCGCAACTAATAAAAAAAACTGAATTAATTTTTTTCCTCGAACAGCAACAAGAATCATTACGCCCAGAAAAGACTGCTATTTCGACAATGAAGCAATTTTTAGTTCTCTCGGCTTCTAACTCTACTGAGATATAGCGTAATAATGAAGTCAGTAAATTTTGAATTGATATTCTCGTCAACAATAAACACACACAAAAGCATTAATAAATGTAAGTATGTTTAAAAAATTACCTGGTATAACTTGTCCAGTAAAGCAACTAAAATGACTCGATGGAGGCGTCGAAAAGGCAGTTAAATGTATTGATTCCAATGAGGTTTCTAAAGACTTGTTTTTGATATGCAAAGAGTTAGAAATTATTGACTAACACATGAAAATTTCAGATGCGCTTCTTGCTGGCTTAAGAATAAAAGTATCGTCTCATTTAGCTTAGACAAAAAGATCAAAGTTAGATGAGTTAGTTCAAGAGCACAATAAAAAGTATAAGATGGATGTAAATATAGTCCATATTCCTAAATTTTATTGTGAGCTCAACAAAATAGAAATGACTTGGGCTCATCTGAAAAATTTGTTAGAAAAATCAATGATCAAAGAAATAATGGAGTGTTAATGGAACAAAGACTGCTTAAGTCAAATAAAAATTACGAAAAAAGTGATGTCAACGATAAACTTTGGGGTCATTTTTTTGGAATCATAATTGACTATAAAGCAGATATGAGTTATAAATATATCATAAAAAAGTATTTTAAAAGTGAAGATGAAATAAAATCTCATAGAAAAATTAGTTTAAATTAAAAATTAATCTAATTAATTGAAATCAAAGATAGTACTTCATTTATAATTTTATTCAATTTTTTAAACCAATTCTTAGTAATTGAAATAAAGTTTGTTAACTTTCTTTAGGGGCTGTCCATTAATTACGTCCTCAATTTTCCGGCTTTTTTTATTTCCCCCTCCCCCTTGTCAACAAGTTGTCAAATTTCTAGAGACCCCCTAAAAAATTACGTCAGCATTCAATTACCCCACCCCCTTCCTTCCAAAAAAAAATTCAAATAGAAAAAAAATACCAACCAAATTTTAAATAGAATAGTTTACAATTAAAACAAAAAAGAGTAAGCTATTTAGAGAACTTAAAATTTAATATTAAGAATATTTAGAAAACAATTTAAAATTACAAATGCTTGCTCTGGAAAAGAAATGAAGAAAAGTAAAAGTTGTAAAAAAAAAAGTTATTAAACTTTTAACTTAAGAACATATTTTCAGTTTATGACTACAAAAACTTACTCCGAACAAAAATATAGAGATTATAGTGTTTACACCTTACATGTTTAAATTAGAACATATTTCAAATTAAAGCAACACTTCAATGATCCTTCCTTACTTTAACTTTATTACTAGTTTAATTTTATAGTAAAAGCCAATTAGTTCTAAGTTTAGCAAAACAATAAATGCATTTTCCAAATTGTATAAACCAAGGGTCAACAACCTTATGAGACAGAAGAGCCAAAAGTTGTAATTTACAAAGTTTTAGTCTACTGTGCAAACAAAAAAGATTTATTTAAGTACATGGTCTACATAATATTATTTAAACGTTATTACCAGGGTTCGGCAAACTGCGGTTTGCAAGCCTCGTGGGGTTCTTTCGATGTCAAGATGCGCCTCATTAGCTCCATGCACAAATATTTTTATAAGAGCTACCAGCATCTTCATTTCAAATCTTTACAAATCATCTTCCAAATTTTTATTTCAATATTATATTAATATTTGTGCATGGAGCTACCGAGTCGCATCAACGCAGGTTGCCGACCCTTGGTATAAACGTTTAAATAATATAATGCAGACCAGTAGTTACATAAATCTTTTTTGTATGCATTGCAGACTTATCAACAAAAACTTTGAAAATATAATAGCGTTATGAGTTAACATCTTGTGTGTGCTTATTTAGTTCCGTACGCGTCAAATCTATTTAAAACACAACACGGTTTTTAAAAAGTAGGAACATAAATACCTTTATTAAAATACTGAAGGTGTAGCGAGTATGTAACACAGGACTGCAAGCGCTGCCTAATTTTCCTTTTTTAAGTAACTAAACATATTTAAAAAAGTAATATTTTTAACGTCTACTTGTCTATACCTCTCCCTCTTCCCCCTGTCAACAAATGTCAAAAAAATTCAGACCTTCCCCCATTTTTTTACCGTCATTTATGGATAGCCCCTTTTTTGATTTTTTTTCCAATAACTTTATGAATACTAATATATTTTATTTTTTTAAATTGTTAAAACAGCTTAAATAAAAGTTTTGTAATTTAATTTCGGCAACAAGAGTCCATTTTCCAACAACACTCTAATGTCCAGTTCAAAAAGTTTCCAAAAATTATCCCTTCCAAGTCCAACAAATGTCTATCGACATTTAATTAAGCTACAGACATTTTTTTTTTAAATAATACTAAAATGTTTTACAGTTTTTTGGCCTTAAAATAAAAACTATAAAACTTTGTTAAAAAATTGCTTCATATGTTTTTTACACGCACAAATACCCTCATTTTAAACCTATCTTAGATATTTTTGGAAATTTATTTCGGTCCCTGGTAGCCACGAGGAAAAATATTTCAATTAGTTACTTTTTCTTTAATTTCTCCTAAAAATGTATAAAAATTTAAAATAATACTTTGGTAAAGAAATTTTTATAAAAAAAAAAAAAAAAATAAATTTTTAAAAAATTTAGTCATAATTTTTTTTTACTTATTTTTTTGGCCGTAAAATAAGAAATAAATTTTTTTTAAGTCGAAATTGTTTTATAACTTTTTTGTTAGTACCATTGCAGTCATTTTAAACTTATTTTGAAATTTTTCATAAATATCTAGCAGTCCCGGATAGACATGAGATGAGCCATTGCTCCAAAATTACTTTTTATTATAATTATTCAAAAAGTACATATTTTTTTTTTTCTTTTTTCTTTTAACGCAACGCCTAAAGAACAAATAGAAAATAAAATAAAATAAAAATAAATAACAAATTTTATAAGTAATACGTTTTTTTGGAAAAAAGATTTTTTATGAGTTCCCTTTTGGGTCCCTTATAAATTGAACAACGCGTCAGAATTTTTTATTACCAACAGATTTGCAACGGCAATATTATAATTAACTAGAAAACAAAAAATAATCAACTTTATTCAATATGTGAACTTATGATGCTGTGTACTGTAATTATGAAAAAAAAAACAGATTAACAGTAATTTTATTTTGGTCTATCTTTCACCCCATTCATTCCAACCTGCATTTACATAAATTGTGTCATATATAATCAACATGGTGACGTTGGTTTATTTAAATGGGTCTTTGCGCTTTCTGCTTTGAATTTAAACCGGTTCTAAATTTGATAATAAAAACATAAATAATAAATGATAGAGTATAAAACATACCTTGAATACTTTTTTTTAAACATTGTTTTATTGTCGGTGTAAATGATATAATTAATTATATGCAATTAGGATATTCGTGAAATACATGTATTGATATTTGGGGTATAATATTGTATTGATTTTAGAAAGATCAAAGTTGACCAGCATTTACCCAATGAAGAAATTTGTCATGTCAAAGCGTGAATGTTTTGAAGAATATGAGCAAGTGGAACAGTTAAAGTTGGCGCACAAAAATATTTGATAGCCTATTCAAGCATTTAAAATGTGCGCCTAACTTCCTCAAACTGTTGACGCAAAATACATCTGCTCATAAATTTTGTGTTAAGAGCTTCATTCCTATGACTGATCACTATGCGTCTGCTCGCGTGTGTCTATGGCCATATATAATCTTTCTT
Organism: Hydra vulgaris; assembly: GCF_038396675.1. Taxonomy (NCBI): domain Eukaryota; kingdom Metazoa; phylum Cnidaria; class Hydrozoa; order Anthoathecata; family Hydridae; genus Hydra; species Hydra vulgaris. The sequence continues at coordinate 26,707,520 of NC_088920.1, forward strand.
TTGCTCCTTCTCTAAGTTTGAAGAACTCTAATCTAGGAGTGTCAAGTCAGCCAACAAGCTTGCTTTAAATTATAAGAATGACTTGGATTCATCCTCCTTTTTAAATAAGTTTCTGCAATTTAAAATTTTTTTGAAAGCCTTTCTTGATTAAGATCGAATGTATGTGAGCATGGAGACATACACATAAAAAGGTTTCCTAATGTTGAGTGAGTTCCTTAAAGTTGAGATTGCGCTTCGTTCTTACCTGATAATAACAAGCTTATCAGCGGAAAAATTGTTCTGTAAAATGAAATTAATCAAAAAAAGGCTGCGTTCCATAATGCATCAAGAACGAATTACTAAACTGACTCTTATAAGTATTGAAGTTGACATCATAAGGGAAATGAAAATTGATGATATCATACATGACTTATCTAAGCGAAAAGCTAGGAAAACACATTTTTGATTTATTCCTATTACATTAAAAGTCACACTACTCAAATTTTATAAACTTATACTATTCATTTAAAAAAAGTGGCACTATTGCTAAATGCACACTATTTTTTAGTTAAATACCTAGTTAAATGCTATTCCGTATTGCTATATGACAAGACTGTTAAATCTATTTAAAAATTTAAAATAGAATGTTAAAAAGTTGTAGATAAAAAAAATTGAAACTCGCTTTAAAACTAGCTAGTAGTCATCAATTTATTATTTTGTTTATCAAATTAGTTACTACTTATTATTTTTTCAAGAATTATACATCCTGAAAAGATTTTAAAATCTAAAACTTAATAGAATACTTGCCTCGTGTATCTTATCTCAGCTAAAGTCACGTCACCTAGAGTCACATAAGCTAATAACTCATAAAACTATTTCTATTAATTGGGTATAAGTGTTTCTCTACTTTAAATTAATGTGTGGTAAATTTCCAACAAAACAAACATTTTCTTCTCACAGGTTTTAGTATAATTAATTCTTACAACTTTTATATATATATATATATATATATATATATATATATATATATATATATATATATATATATATATATATATATATATATATATATATATATATATAATAAGCATTAAAACATCATATGCAGTATCATACTATTTATTTATTTTTTTTAAGTAATCTTTCGGCTTATGTAGTGAGAGCCGTTATCAAATTAAAAAAACCGTTTAAAAAGTTATAATGAATGTAACCAAACGATGTCACTGCAACGTCAGATATTCAACATTTTTTAATTTGCAATTGTCACAATTTGCTATTGTAACCAAATTGCTGTCAAAATGTCACAATTTAAAACTTTTTCTTTAGATTTTGAACATTGTACACGTTTATTTTAATGGCCTCACGAATTTTTCTTGTGTAGTTGTTTGAAATAACAGAAAGCCTTTTAGGGTTCTCCCAGTTTATTTTACCATCACAATGTTGTGAATGTTCTATTGTTCCAGATGTTTCCCAGTTGGCTTTTGTAACATTATTTTTATGTTCTTGAATTCGTGTGGAAATCTTTTTTCTTGTTTCAACAATATTACATGCACTGCATGTGCAACTAAGTTGGTACACTCCTGGATGACTATTCGAAGGCAGTTTAGACTTGTTGCGGCAAAGTATATTAATCAAGGGATTACCAAAACGGAAAACTGTTTTAACACCAACTTTACGAAATTTTCTTCTAAGAACAAGGTATAGTTTTTGGATGAATGGTAAAATGGTAAAATAAAAAGATTTTTGGTATCAATTTTTTGAAAACAAGTTGGATATATGGAGTATTCATAATTTTTAGCAATATCTGAAAACTGTTTATAGGAATGTCCATTTTCAGAAAAAATTTTAATAAGAAAATTAATTTCATCTTGAATGTTAGGTTCTGAACATATTTTGTATGCTCGAGCTAAAAAACCTTTAAAGATACCAGCTGCGATATTCAGTGAAATAGATGATTTCAATTATATAACTACGTTTATAATTGCATCTTTACGGTGTATGGAAAATTCATATTTGTGAAGAGAGTGATTGGTTAAAATATAAATATCTCAAAAATTTAGTTGTTGTTAACCATTTTCGTATTCGCATATATATTGGATAGGTTTATCTTGCGAATTTAAAAGCATTAAAAAGAATTTGCGTCTTCGATATTAGTATATCGAGGATGGCTACCATTAACGTAATAGGTGTATGCATATGAAACCGCTGTTTAAAATAAGACAAGTTAATTTTCTTTTTAAGACAAAATTAATGTATGGATGATTATGTGTGTGAAACTACGTTCAATTTGCTTTAAATATCATAGTTTTTAATTTGATTTTATTCATATCTAGATAATTTTATACATCTTTCAAAATGAACAACTTTGTGCCTTCAAATATGCATTTGCGGGAAGTATTACTTCACTATTTTATTTTAAAGAAAACTGCTGCAGAAAGTCATCGTTTGCTTGTAGAAGCTTATTCTGACCATGCTTTATCTGAAACAACTTGCAGAGATTGG
>NC_088920.1:26715000-26755000 GCF_038396675.1 Hydra vulgaris
TTTATGGGCTCATTTTGACAATAACTTTTTATTGAAACTATTTGATTGTTATTTAAAGAAACATTTTAATTTACTCTTTGTGAAACAATTCATAAAGCAACCTAAATACTGAAAATAAAAATATTTAAAAAAAAATTTCTATTTGATAATTACCCTAAGTTAGTTTATACACTATTTTTTCTATTGCTAATCATAATAATTAGCTATGGTAATCATGATAATTAAATTACTATTAAGATTTACAATATGATTTTTATATATATTGAGCTTTTTATATCAGAGCTATTAAAGATGGTCTTACCTGCTCGGTCTCTTTAATTTGAAACGAAAATAAGTATGATTTAAAATTCTAAGTATACTAATGTCAACTTTTTGAAAACAGTTCTAGCCATGTTTACAATTTTTTTTTAAGTTATTTAATCAACAAAATCAACATAATAAACATAATAAACATAATCAACATATAATATAAAACCTTTGGTAATCTTTAAAATCTAAATATTCTCTAATTTATCTTTTATTACTGCGTTGTTTGAATGCTTTGACGGCTTTATGACAAATCTTGATAATATAGTTTCAGAAATTCTTTACATGCGATTTTAATAAGATTTTAAAAACTTCAGAAATAATTAAATTATTTTAATAAAAAGTTTTCATCTTTTAATTGCCAATATTTAGTATAATAATGTAACCTATTAAATCGTGAGATATGTTTTCAAAAGTATCATTGACTTTTAAACACAGCTATTAAGCCACTTATCCAAAACATAAACTGCTTGATAACTCTTTTAATTTAATTTTAGTTCAATTTAAATATAACAAAAAATAAAACTATTTTATAGTCTAAACCATTTTGCAACACTTACTTACAAACTTACAAAAAAAATTATTTCTAATTAATAAGCCTGAGTTCCAAACAAATGATTTCATTTTTTCTGAACAGGTAAAAACACACACAAAAAAATTAAGTTCTTTAAAATCTACTGTATTGGGCAACTTTATTATACTTATAAATTTTCGAGTTGACGCAAGTGGTTTAATTTTAAAGGAGCATCTTTTTAAAGCCTTTAAAAACTCCGCATATAATGTTATTAAAGAAAGTAAAAAATGATCTTATTATGACAGATAAAGGATTAGACTGCGCAACTTTAGAACAACTTTCCATTGTCGTATGTTACGTTGACTTGAAAAATGATAATGAGAAAAATTATTTATGCTTTATTGAATGCAAAAAGGTGAATAAAAAGGTGTTTCTTCTGTTATAAAAAACGATAATCCCTAGATATTATTTGTTCACATTACCTCACTAAGCAAACAGTGGAGAAAATAGAATTAGCCTCACCATGAACTGATCTAAAATTTTGTAAATCTCTTAGCAAATTTGTGCGGTGCATCTTTTGTATCCACACTTATGTAATTATTGTTACAAACAACAACATTTTACATTATAATATAGCATAGTTAAATTGCGGTACATTTGATAAAACCATAAAATGTATAATACTAGCCCCAATCTCCCCTATTTTCAGGATTCGCGCATGTGTATGGGAAATATTGAGATTTATGCGTTTTTTGGACAAAAAAGTAACTTTTAGAACATCGCCTCTTTTTTACTTTACAAAGAAAATAGTTAGCCGCATAAAAAAAAAATTATTGTAAAAGTTCCAGTCACAGTTGGTTTACTATATCCAGTCAGACTTTTTTTTCAAAGTTGCCGTTATTCAGGATCCATAGACTGTTTATTGAAAAAAGAGCTTTCGGGGTATGTTGGCAAAATTTTCACGGGGTAAGTTGGCTCATAGCATTTACTATGGAAAAAAAAATATATTTTTATAAAACTATTATTATTATTTTTTTTTAATTTTTAACAATATTGAAAAAATTTATTCTTACAAAAAAAATTGAAAAAAAAATTTTTTCAGTTTTTTTTTTCACAGATAAAAAGTGGGCTATTGTTTTGGCTTTTATACGGACTAATATTTGGTACCAGCTTAAAGCAATATTAAATTTTGGAATAAAACTGTTGCAAAATTAATAGTAAAAAAATTTCTATTAATTTTGCACTTAATAGTGCATTAATAATCATTTTTATAGTTTGCGCCAACTTACCCCGTTGTGGGGTAAGTTGGTGCAAACTTTTTTTTTTTTTTGAGGGCTCGGAAAAGCCTTAAGAATTTTTTTTTGTAAATGAATGCAAATTTAAATTAAAGTTCAAATTGAAATACGTTATTTATATTAAGTCAATGTTCAGTTTCTAACTAATACTCTTTTGTTGGGGCTACAAAGCTCATAGTATAAAAACTGAGCCAACGAGCCCCGGTCTTCCCTACTTAATATTTGCGGTAGCAAATAGATTAAACCTCATCAATAATTGTTTTCAGTTTACTTGTATATTTTGATCTGGTTATACACATTTTTGACTTTTATTATTACTTGTAAGTTAAACAAAGACTGTGAAACCATGGCTCATAAAAATTTTAACATTTGATTTTTAATACCTGAATTTGAAATGGGACGTGGAAAGCGTTTAACGAATGAAGTATTAGCAGAAATCAAAGCAAGCAAAGATACAGACTTATCTAATTGAGAAATTACAAAGAAAATTAAAAAATTTGCAAAAGTGGTTATTAATTACTTCAAGATTGGCGTTAATTATGGAGTTTATTGATAATCGTACTAAATGAGTTGTTGTACGTCGTGCTGCTGCTCAGCAAATTACTACATCTCAAATTCGTAGTAATTTACAATTACCTGTACCTGTTTAACGTGTGAGACAAATCTTACATGAAGATCCAAACACAGTTCGGAAAAGCGTAAACCAAGACCAAAACTTACTGCTTGTCATAAAGAAGTTAGGTTACAATTTGCAAAAGAACACATGTCTTGGCAGAAAGTGTGGCATCAAGTTCTCTTTAGTGATGAAAAAAAGTTCAGTCTAGATAGTCCTGATGGCTATCAATATTACTGGCACAATCTTCGAAAAGAAAATGAAATTCGAATGAGTCGTAACTTTGGTGGTGGACCTTTTATGGTTTGGGGGGCTTTTTCCTTAGCTAGAAAACAACCACTGGCATTGATTTCAACAAAAATGAATTCACAGGACTACATTGACTTATTATAAATTAGTTTGCTTGAACATGGTGAAGAATTAATGGGTGAAACTTTCACTTTTTAAAAGACAATGCTGCTATCCATGCTACTCAAAGCTTACAAAAGCTTGGTTTAGAGAGAAAAATATTCACGTAATGGAATGGCCCGCATGCAGTCCAGGACTTAACCCAATAGAAAATTTATGGGGAATACTTTCTAGAAAGGTTTAGGAAAATGGTAAGCAATATGAATCCACATTGGAGCTGAAAACTCGTATCAGAGAAGGTTGGAATGAAATATCTATAAAAACTATCCAAAATCTTGTGACTAGTATGTCAAGTCGCATATTTAAAGTCATTGAAAAATCAAGAGCATTACTAAATATTAAATGAGTGTAAAACAAATTATTTTTTGTATTTTTTTGTATAATAACGTAATGAGGCTAATTCTATTTTCATCACAAATTAAATACTTTTAATTTTTTTTCCACTTGTAATTAATTAAACATACCAATTTATAAACTTTTTATTGTAGTAGAAGATAAAAAGAAATAGAGTTGATTTAATAATTGTTTCATTGCCATTTTTATTAAATTAGAACGAAAAATAAAGGTTAGACTAATTCAATTTTCTCCACTGTAGTTTAGTTGCTGCGAAAAATTTCCAAACCTTGCATTTAAAAGACTTACTTGAGCAAGTAAAAGACATATTTTATTTTTATAAACTTTTATCTTTTAAGAAGAAACTGTTTTAAAAAACACCTTCTTTTAGGTTCAACACTTGATGAGTACAAAAGATTGTTGGAAAGAAATAGAAAACAATGACTTTAATAAATATAATAAAGACTATCTTTCAAAGCATCTTTATTTATGAAGTCATTGAAAAATATCTTTTTTTATAGTTTTTTTGGTTATCACTAAACAGGTTAAAATGGATTTAAAATAAAACTATAACAACAAAAAATTAATTAAATGAAATCTCCTTGAAACTTACCTGCTACAACACCTACCAAATATTGTGATTGCAAAAAGTCAATACCGACACTTAAAAGTACAAAAACAGAGCAACCTAAAAGCAGTGATAAGAAAACTTGCTTCATAACTAGGAGGTCCGAAATTTAATGCCTGCTCCTGTCAAATTTGGAATATTGGTAACAAATTTTACGTAAACTTTCTAGTTAGATGCACTACCGAAGTTCACTGATACCAGACCGTTATGTCATTTTGCACCTTTCAATCGCCTTATTTACCAGAGTTAAAGTAAAAGTAAAAAATAAAATTTAGGAAGTACAATAAAAGGAATATAGTAAGTCACTAAGAGCATAGCATGACACCAGAAGTGTAGTAACTCACAAGGGTTGTTGTATGTTTCCATAAGTTTAGTAAAGGATAGTATCATGTCTATGTTAGAGTTTTTATTTAAATAAAAAATTACAGAATTGCTAAGTATAATTACTTTTATTATTTATGTATAAATAATAAAAATATAAATTTGTTCTAAGTGTCTTTTATTTAACCTATGTAAATCATTTCTCATTAGTTAACTATTTCTATTTATTATTTTAAAACTTTCTTTTGTTTAAACTGTGTGAATCATTTTTGAATTGGTAACTATTTCTATTTGTTAAGAAATAATTATTGAGGTTAAACTATTTATATATATATGTATATATATATGTATATGTATATATATATATATTTATATATATATATATATATATATATATATATATATATATATTATATATATATATATATATATATATATATATATATATATATATATATTTATATATAAATATACATTTATATATATAAATATACATTTATATATATTTATATATATAAATCTATATTTGTATATTTATATTTATATATGATTTTAGATTAGTTATTTTTTGTTTGTAGAATCGAGAAAAAAAAGTTAGGAATAAAGGGCTAACCTTAGACTACGATAATAATAGTAAACATTATAAAGGGTTAAGATTAGGCAAACTTACTAATATTAAACATAAACTTATTATGAAAATAAAACCAACCTGTGTAACCTTAGCAATCACACAACTTTCATGTGAAGTACAAAGTCGCGTGGCTTATCTGCTTGTTGGTTTTTTTTGCTAAATCAGTTTGTGAAGTGTTGCTTATTTAATAAATGAGCAGAGTAGCCTAAGCAGATTTTTATATATAAATAGATAAGTAGACCAATTATAAAACTAACAACGACGATTTTATTTGAATTCTTTTTTAATAAAAACTTTGTGCATAGAAATATATATAAAATAAAAGTTTTTACCAGATAAAATATTTTGCATTGCTTGACTGTTTAGCTTGGTTTCCATTTAATTAGAAAACAATGACCATGGTTTCAATTAGCAGCATAGTGTTCAATAAACACATAAAGTAAATAGAGCTAAGATATACAAAGCTGTTTGTATATACAATGAAAAAAATGGAGCTCTTGTCTTTGTAAGTACCAATTATTTACCTTTTTTTTGTATTCTATTCTATCTTTCATTTATTTAAGCATTTTTTAGCATCAATCACACCTAAAATTGCGGTTAGAGTGGGTCATTTTTCAAACAAAAGTTTTTAAATTTAGGTTTGGCTGGCCGTTTTTCTTATCTTCTTCACCATTTTATATTATGGACTGATCACCTTCATTTTTCATTGTTTGTTAGCATAAAAAAACAAAAACAAATCTAAATATATTCCTTAAACCTCAGTTAGCCTTTTTGGTCCAATTAGGTTTGTTGGACCGATAACATTTTAAAGCTAGATCATAAATTACTATTTTTTTAACTCTTCAAAATATATTATTTACGCGTAATAAAACGTCAGGTTGAAGTAACGATAACTGTATTTTTTTTGCAAACTTTAACTTTATTTTCACTAATTCACATTTAAAAAATAAAATATATATCTCCAAAATAAAGGAAAGATATTCAAAAAAAAGTCACATATATAAGAATGTTGGATATATTAAATCTAATTTTGTTTTACAACAGCTACTCTGCAACTTAATATATTGAATGCTGTTGCTCAAAAAATTACATAGGGAAAACAAGTTTTCAATTTTTAACTAAAACTCATGAAAAATTTAAACATGAAAAGACATTATGCAATGGCCTCGTTTAAAAAAGCCTTTTAAAAAAAAAATTGCTCGGGAGAAATGAATTAAGAGAAATTAAATGGTGTTATAAAGATTTGGTCAAAACATGTGTAAAGTGTTTGAAGTACAAGGTTTGAGATATTTTTTTGAAAAAACTAAGTTTAAAAACTTACTTATATATTTTTTTTAAAGTTCAGAAATTAAAACAACTTTACCAGCTGATAATGATAGTGACCATAATGCAGTGCAAATTTTAAAAAATACTCATTGTTTAAGTCGTATTACTTTATGTTTTCGAATAAATAAAACATATTCTCTTATTTACGTACAAACGTTGTCAACATTTAAATCATATTGATACTTTCGTAACCAAAACAAACAATAATAAAAACTTTTTTGCTCTTAAACTCCTTTTTTTTATTTGAGTAGCCGGGCCGCTGCCGGAGGCGCAAAACTCTAGAGGGCGCAAACTTCCCAATAAAAATAAATTGAAAAAATAATTATCTCTAGGACATTAATATTTATGGCGTCTCGTTGATGTTGATAAGAAAATTAACTAAAATTGCGCCTCCTTACATAAATTCAAACTTATAGAAACTCATTTACCGAACAGAGGTGCGTCCTTTAACACTAACATAGTTGATATGTTTTTTAAAGTTATCTAATTATTATGGAAAACATTGAATACTATTTTTATTTATTTTTTTTATATTTTGAGACTATATGGGCAGTCCCATTATCGGGCAAAAACGTTAAAATATTTTTTCAAAATGGTTAGAAAAAGGAGACCGTTAAAAAGAATATAAAAACAAGGGAAAAACACACTGAATAAGCATAATATTTTATACTTGATAAAAAACGCATCATTATTTTCCAAAATTTAGTTAAAACGTAGTTGTTAACTTCTGAACATTAAGGTTCTTCAATGAATCGCTCTAAAAAATTCTGTCGCTCAATTTAAAAAGAAAAGAAAATAGCATCTAAAAAGTGACGAGAAACTATAAAATTGTTTCAAGAAGTTGTTGGTAACAAACTCTGCAGTAGAAAAACAAATCATTTTAAAAGATATTTTCATTGAAGTTAATGACAATCCAACCAATACAGTTTTTAAACAGCTCAAATTAATGACTTAAGTTCAAATCATCATTTGAAATAAATTGAAGAGGAGATTTTCATCAGTCAAATTAAAAAAAAATTGCAAAAATGATTCACAAACAGCAAGGAAAAACGGAAACTTCTAGCTTTCTGACCAAGCTAAAGTAGATGAAAACTTCATTCAGAAATGTCTGATATTCCACCGACCTCAGGAGAAAACTTTTAGCACAGGGATCCAGCATTATGGCCTGAAATAACGGACAAAATAAATTGCTTTTTGGTTCCGTATGGGACAAAGCAAGAAAGAAAAGAAATTTTTCAAAACACGCATTGTAACTTTGACAGCAGAATGAGATTTCAGCACAAAATGGTATGAAAATGTTTATCCCAATAGTAAAAATTTTGTTCGCCATTGGTTGCTGTACACCAATAAAAAAGTTTCATTGTTTATTTTTTTTTGCTGTTTGTTTTTTCAACATCAAAAACCAACAATTTCTCAGAATATTTAAAAGGATTTTTTTAGAAGAAAAACCTTAACCCAAGAAGTCCTGAAAATGAAAACAGCAATGAACACCAAAGATGCTATTCTGATTGGAAAACTCTCGAAAAAAACCTTGAAGAAGGAAAAACCATGGACTCTGATCTGCAGAGAGATCAATATCAATATAGGGATGAAAAAGTAGAGTTACATCTTAAAACTGATTGTCGTTGCAATTTTGTTCTGTGTCGTAAGCAATTTTGCCCTTTGTGGCACAATAGTGGTCATCGGTCAATAAAACACTTGAGTTATTTTAAGCTTGATTGAGTTGATAAGCCATTACTTCCACATAGTGACTTAACATATTGCATATGTTAAAGCAAAGAAAAACATAATGTCCAAGTTTTCTCCTCAAAATTAAATTGAGCTGAATAGTTACTGAAAGTGAAAGTTAGAAATGAAGTATTATCAAACATCATAGAAGCAAAATACTGCTTTGCTCTGTCTGACGCACTACAGGTGCCTTCCACAAGGAGCAGATGACCAAAATAAATAGGTATGTCCACATTAATAATGAAAACTGTACAATTGGGAAAAGTTTTGTGGACTTTATTGAGTGTCACCAAAAAATTGAAGATGGTCTTGCAAAAGAGATCACTAAAAAGTTAGAGAAATATGGTGTAAAGATTTCTAATTGCCGCGGCGAAGGTTACGACAATGGAGCCAATATGTCCAGATCCATTCTCTCTGTGAGTCAGCAAGATTTATTCCGTATGTAGCTCACACTTTAAATATCGTTGGCATCTATGCTGCTAAGGTTTCCCCACTCATGGTTACATTTTATCCAAATATTTAAGCTTTCTTTAACATTTTTTTAAGTTATATATCAAGATTGGAAAATCTAATAAAAGCCAGCCAGCAAGAATAAAATTGAAAGTGGTCTTCCAATCAAGAGGAAGCGCTAAGTAAAAAGGATGGCACTTTATAAAGCTGAAGACAACTTTCACCACCTCGCAGCAAAAGCAGAATTCTGATTCCAGTGAATCCTTGTATTTGACAGTATTATTACTCAAATTAAATGGCTGTTTGAAGCTATGTATTCTGTATCCTCGGATTTTGACTTCCTATGTGGGATTACTCTCTAAAAGTTCAGTAAATGAACTTAAGAATAAGTCAAAAATGTATATCAGATATAAAAGGCAGATTTATATTCTTCTGATTTTTGTCAGAAATGCCAGATTTCAAATATCAAGCTGCGACAATGATTGAAACCTTAAAAAATTTGCCTTATTGAGATTTTGCAGCTTATTTATAAATATTTAGTAAATGATGTTTACCATAACACGGCAATTGCTGTTTGCATCTTCCTTACCATTCCAGCCACAGTTGCTACGTGTGAAAGAAGTTTCTGTAAACATAAGCTGATAATAAACTAAATGCGTTCAACTCTGGGCAAAGAACATTTCTCTTGTTTGGCTATAGTTTCAATTGAACATGAAGTGGCCGACACCTTTGATTTTAATGGTATCAATAGTAAATTTGCTTCCAAAAAGGCCAGAAAACTGGTCTTGAAGTAAAGTTTAGTAACATTCACGAAAAACTGTACTATACACTTTTTGTGATAAAATAGTAATCAATAAGTCTTTTTTTAATTAAATTTTTTTTTGAAGGAGAGAAGAGGCGCAATTTTCTTTGCTTGCCCGAGGCGCAAAGTTGGCACGGTACGGTCCTGATTATTAGCAACAGTAATATTAATACAAACTGCCGTTATGATAAAAATATTAAATTTCGCTAAACTCAAAGTTTAAAATTTATACTTAAACAGCCGTTAGTAAATGTATGCACGTTAGTAATATGTAGCCTATTTTGAAAAGAATTAACTGTCATTGTATAACTTCTTCTGATACATCTTCTCTTAACCCATTAATATGGTAATCCATTCAAATGTTTTTGTGAACTCTCTTTCAAACTTCAGTAAATGAACTCTTTCACATAAAGTAGAACTCGTATGAAGCTCTTTACATCACAATGTATCTCTTATCAATGCCAGTTATCATGTAATCTCTTGTCAATGCCAGTTATTATTTTGTAAAACTTAATAAGATCCCCACTCACATACCTTGTTTCCAGTTTTGTAAAACCTATCTTTGTCAACATTTTAGCATAACCTAAATGTTTAGGTCAGGTGCTAAATATTGTTGACACTTTTTTTTCAGTGGTCTTTGTGAACATATATATTTTCTGTTCCAACCATTTCAGTCTTCCCGCATAGATCTGCAGTTCATCCAATGGGCTCACCCCTTTTTCACTAAATATATAATCAAAAACACCGACAGAGAAAACCTTTATACTATTCTGTGGATAACACTACGTATATTGCTGACAGTTCCAGAAACAATGGTTAGCTGTAAACATAGTTTCAGCAATGTAAAGTTAATTAAAATCTACCTACGTACATTGATGAGGCCAGAAAAATTAACGTCCTTTGATCTTTGAACTATTAGATTTCCTTAACTTATAACAATCTTTGAATCGAGTGTATATATATTTTTTCTTATGGTAGATTAATAGGTGGTCTAAATGTACAATTTTATAGTTTTGCATAAAGAATTTGTGTTCAACATCTATCTAAATGAACCGGATGATTTTTTTTGAACAACACTACTTCATCTGAGCCTTACTCTTTTTTTATAGTTATTACTAGTTTTAAAGGAAAACTATCATTCTCATGTTTCATAGTATAAGCTTACTACATTTATTTTTGAATGTTTGTGACACTGCGTTTACTTATATTAAACTCCATTAAGCATTCAATTATTAGTTCATTGTCAGTAATTTCAATAAATTAATAGCAGTTAAACTTTCGCAAACAATCATTTTGATTCTATTGTTTTTATTATGATTATTGATATTAAGATTATTATATTGATTAAATCATTGTTACTTTTTTTACAGTAATTGTTTTAGTTACATGGTTGTTTTATCAGTATATAAATGTTTGCAACTTTTCTGTCTGTGCATAATATTCAATCGTCGTTTTAAAATTGATATTGGTTTGTTATTATATAATTTTTTTATTATTCTTATAATTGTTAATTTATCATCAATATCACTAACATTATTATTTGTATTATTAATACTCTTTCATGGTATTTACCTAAGACTAGTTTTTACCTATTTGTAAATAACCTCGATTGTAAAATCTTTTATCGAAAATATTGACTGATTACATCAGCTAACTTATTAGTTTTGTAATCAAGAAACGGGTATGTACTACAATATTAAAAATAATTATCATCATAATTTAAAAATACACATTACTTTGATAAAATAGTTTTGTTTTATTATGTTTGGCTCGTTTTATTTTATATTTTTATTCTTTATTTCATTTTTTTCCGACTGACAACAGTTATGCAAGTATTTTTAAAACTAAAAGAAACGGTAGTATCTTTGAACCTTTAAGTGGCTTTTATTAAATATAGACATGTACATAGAGACATGTAAATGTTGTCTTGTAGTAAAATATCTTTGCAACACTAGTCAATATGTTGACACTTCATGATTTATTTCTTGAGTGTTACAATTTATCTACTGTTTAATGTTCAACAAAAAAATTGATTGTTTGATATTCATCACAAAAAAAATTGTTTGATATTCATAGACCATACAATTAGGAGTTAATGATTTCTTTTTAGTTATTACATATTTTTATCCCCATCTTTTTATGTACATTTCTTTTAGTTTTTTCAATATCTAAACGATCCGTTTATTTTATAACATAGTCATTTAAAATTCAAACGTTAATTGTTTCCTCCAATCAATAATACTTAACCCCGGTGTTTTTACCCTCGCTGCTTTTACCATGGTGTTTTTACCCTTGGTGCTTTTACCCTGGTGTTTTTACCCTCGGTGCTTTTACCCTTGTATTTTTACCCTCGATGCTTTTACACTCAGTGCCTTTACCCTGGTGTTTTTACCCTCGGTGCTTTTTAAATGAGGCTGCTATAAAAAAATCGTAACTGTTCAAAATGTTTTATCAGCTTCTGACTTAAAGTTTTATTTTTTCAAAACTTTTAAATTATCATTTTTTTTATTTTTATTTTATATATACATTTTTAGATTTTATTTTTCCTCTAACTATTGTTTTTAATTTCGTTATTTATTACTTACTTAGGATTGCTTTTACTAAAATATTTAAATTAAACGTATTAAAACTACAAGGTTTTCATATTTTAAAATATATTGTATTTATTGATGACTAAGAAAGGATTAAACTATTAGGTTTTTAAATAAAACTTAGCTTACATTTTTGTTACGTCACTTGAATGGAATTAAACATTCACAATTAAATTTCAACCAGTTTTTAATAACATTCTTTGGTGTGTCAATGATTATGAACAATCTTATAATTATACTATTTATAAGATTGTACTATCATGCCATTTCTTTTGAATTCAGCTTTATTTAGAAGTGAACTTGGATATTTTAAAAAAGGACTTTTTGTAAAGTATTACATGTTAACATTAATATTGAGAACATAAAAGATTTTTATTTTTAGTTTCAGTATGCTGTTTTTTATTTTTTAACAAAAATAATTTTAGAAGAAATGAGTATATATTTATAAATTTTAATATGGTGAAACAGCTACTACAAGAGCTATGTTTTGAAAAAAAAAGTTATATTATTTTACATCATTGCGAGGGTTCAAAACTTGTATTTTTTTGATGACAAAGTAATTTATTTGTTTTTAAAATTAATAAGTTTTAAGATATCTTATTAAATGTGTCTATTGGTAAGTAACATTATTTTGTAAATTTTAATACATGGGCTCTTTTACTTCATTAAACAAATTTATTTAAAAACAAGTTGACACTAAAGATAAAGCCAATTTTTTTTTATTGGCAAGTGTGAGGTGTGCCCTAAAACTGTAGAATAGTTATCCATTGATTAATTTTATTACTAATTTATTTACATTACTTCGTGTTCTTATGAATAATAAGTTCTAAGACTTTATGATTTGTGTTTCCTAATAATTGAAAGATAGGTGTTTAAAATCTTCTTAAACAAACTAAAATGCAATGTATATTAGTCACTTTTAACAGATCTTCAATTGTTAAACCTTGGATCAGGTTATTAAGAGAAAATGAAATAAATAAAGTCGTTTCTTTTTTTAACGTTACTTTTTATTGAATACCAATTTTTAATATATTTACAACGCAAAAAGAAAAGAACAATGTACAAAATTTACAAAATACAAAAAACGAAGTACATACTACAAAAAAATTATAAATTTATGTTTTACGTTTGGTTTTTAAACTAATCTTACTTAGAAGTCTGCAGTTTGTCTTTAGGAACTTATTTTTAATTTTGCACGATATTAATTTCTAAGATTAGTCTTTGTATAATTTTGGTTTTATTAAAGTAAATATTGGTTAAAGTTTTAGGATTATCTTAATGCAATTAATTTTATGTAATAATTATTAGTTATAATTTTAATTTTTAATTCAATTCTATAAGTTTTTATTATGTAAAACAGTACACTTTTTTACATTATCATCCGCAACATAGTGCACAATGCCGTAGAATAGACAAAAAAAATGAATGATTAATAAAAAACACAGCTAAACCAAATATCTGGTTAAGCTGTGTTTTTTTAGTACCGAATTCATATTGTTGAAAAATAAATTCCCATTATGTCTGGTAAAGCTGGTGGTACGACTCAGCGATGTAGCTTCAGGTTTCTTATAGCAAGCTCAGGTTTTCTTTTTAGAAACGAAAAAAACTTTTCTGCACCCGCGCGCTCGTTCTTTACCCATGAAGGAGGAGTTTTGAATTCAGTTTTTTTCGCGTAATTGTAATCAAACTTTTGCACTTCTGCAGGAGTGAGGCCATAGTATACGCGTGAAGCTTCTAATATGTACCTCGTAAGCGTATTCTCTTCTTCCATAGTAAAAACATTTCTGTTGTTGCGGTACCCCACAGTTAAACTGGTCGGGGTGCTTGGTATTGCTTTGACTTTGATGCAGTATCTTCTGAGTGTCACATGAGGAATGCCATAGTCTGCTGCAACTTCTCCGCATTTTTCTCCATTTTCAACTACTCTTTTGACAGCAGCAAGCATCGCATCGCTTGATGTCATACCTTTTAAAAATAACATATTAATGCCGATAACACTTTCACTACTGCAGTTTTACAAAAATTTTAATAGCCGTGACCGCAAATAGTTTTCAAAATAAATTAGAATCGTATATTGAAAAAATGATTTAAATTTAAACAACAAATCTCTTTGAAAAACTGAATAAAAGAACTTTTAAAATGTCATAGTTTTAAACGCACAATATTTTAAACATAGATTTATAAAGAGTTGAAAACCATTGTTTTTAAAGAACAAGCCGCTGTCAACAACGTGCGGTAGCAAAATTTAAATAAATGAAAACACATGCTAAATAATAAGACCCTTGATTTAAACTCTGATTTAGTATGCCAGTATGGATAATTATGAAATAACAAAAAGAATCTATGAGCGATAATAAAAGGAATATAATTGATGCCTTAAAGCAAAAACGTTCCAACAAACCTCAATCACAACGTTCCAACAAACCCCCATTTAACCAGTGTATTCTTAAACAATTTAATTAAGGTATCCAATGCACAAAACCCTATAAAAAGTACATTAAAAGAAAGCCCACAAAAAATACTACTTTGATGTTACCAAACTATTTTATTATCTTGTATAATACAAGATTCCGATTAATATTACAAAAATCACAAAAAGTTACTTTCATGTGTACAATTCTCTAAAACCTAGAGCAACAACTTAATTTTCGTAATTTATTTTATCCAACAACAAAATAGTATGTAATTTAGTTCTTGAAACCTTTTTTCTTGCTTGTAATAATAAACTGCTTGTTAGACGGCGCAAAAGTTCAGTGTTTGAACTAACTTGTTCCGACTAACCCCGGTCTCCCTTATTAACGGTAAAAAAAAATGATTTAATTTTTTTTTACACAAAAGTCAGAGCCGCTCAAATAATGGTTTTTAATTTATTAAAATACTATTTGCTATAAAATTATAAACAAATCAGAAAATGAGCACATTGTAGTATACAAAATATTCTTAACACTAAAAAACAGTTCATATTTATGGTTTAATCCTTTCCAATAAAATTTGCAAGTTTTTATATAACTATTATAGTAACTTTTTTAAATTGTTTTATAACAACAACTTTTTAAATACATCCGTTGTGTGCTTATTGTGTTTTTGAACCATTTTTAAAGTGTTTCACCTTGTCTATTTTTATCTTGTTTATCTTGTTATCTCAGTCATTTGACTAATATTTTAGAATGATTTCATTTGCTTTGTAATTACTTTTCATGTGTGTTGCGACTACCTCCCCTACTTGTTTGTATTGCGTTACACACTAATAATAAATATATTGTTACTTTAGATGAAAATGAGTGAAAGACGTCGTTCAATAAAAAAAGTGTCTCTTTACTACTTTGTTGCATTATATAACTATGACCACGAATTATGTAATAAAAAACATGGTTCTGAAACAATACTTAATGTTCCCGATAATGCAGCACTTTTATTTTTTAAACGAGGTGAAATTTTGTGTATGTTAAGTTCTGTGTTAGATCATTGGATTCTATGTAGATCTAGCGTAACTGGTGAACAAGGTTACGTTATGGCATCGTTACTTGCTCCATTGAGTGGTGCTGTAGACAGGTATAATAATACTTGTTTTATAATCTGTATTTTGTGTGTGTGTATATACATATATATATATGCAGTTTCTTACAAAAGTTTAAAACCAGTTAAGTATTTTTTAGGTAAATCTATAGTTTATTGAAAATGACATACAGAAATGACGTACAGAAAGCTAAGATTTAACTTACGTTATATACATATAAATGTATGTATATAAAATAAATTAAATCTTAGCTTTGTGTATGACATTTGCGCATATCATTTTCAATAAATATATGTATATATATATATATATATATATATATATATATATATATATATATATATATATATATATATATATATATATATATATATATATATATATATATATATATATATATATATATATATACAACATTTGAATGTGTTACAGCACCGTTTCCTCCCATAAAAGTGAGAAATTACCAAAAATACTGAGAACAAGTTGGTTGGATCCAGATTTTATGATGTACTTTCCAAACTATCCTCTACCAAAGCCTAAGGTTAAATATTTCAAATTTTTTTTACTTATATATATATATATATATATATATATATATATATATATATATATATATATATATATATATATATATATACATATATTATATATATTAGTCACATTTTTAATTTTTCTGATTTTTGCATCGTCACTAGTGTAAAAAGTTGCTACACCATGTAATATGTCTACCTGAAAAATATTAGCCTTTTTGAATTTAGTTTAAAGGGGGCAACTTTATTTTGTGGGCCACTGCTATTTTCTTACATATCACCTATAAATAAGTAAAAACACCATGTAAAGAATAAAAGCTACATTTGTATATTAAAAAAAAATGTGAAAATGAAAAATCCTAATATAAAGTCCTTTTTACTGTCGAATTTTGGATATTAAAGTTTTGAGTTTAAAGCGGAAATAAGCGTTCCATGACGTTTTTCAAAGATTGTGACGATCTTGGGTACTCTAGATACTTCTTTGACCAGGCTTTCAACATTTTGAGAATGGCATGGAACATCAGGAACTTCAATAGTGCCATTTGTAACATCGATTAAGAGGTCTTCATTGTTCACTTCAGATAAAATCGGAGGAGATGAGATATCAACATTTGACCAGTCGATCATTTCTAAATATGAAGAAGCATAAAAATTGAAAGAATTTTTTTTTAGAAAGAAAACACGTACCCTATCAGTACTATCTTCTCTTCTACATGCAATAATTTTCTTTGCTGCATCGACTTTTTCTTGTCTTCATCTTTAATGGCTAACAAAAAACACTTTCAGGATGAGAGAAATAACAGTTTCTTTGCAATACTTTCTGGGCGATTGCTATTGTATCAAGATGATACAATAGCAATCGCCCTACAAATATATTTCGTAAGACTACAAATATATTTCGTAATCATGAAAAAATTTCGTGCTCCTTTAACGCATTTCCAGTTTCTCTTGAATAAAAAGTAACAGAAATAGCAAACGTTAATAATGTAATCAACAATTTTTATCAGACTTATCGTGGGTTTTATGATCGACATGTATTACCAAAGCAGATGATTGGCAAATATGAGCCACCTGACATGATTGAGATTTCCAGAAGCAGTATTTGTGAAACATTTCTTTGTTTCTACATCCAAATTTTGGAATCCACGGATAGCAGCATTGCATGCTTTAAGTAAGTATTTCTGATCTTTACTGAGATCGTGAATGACGTCATTAGATATTTTAATGAGCACTCCATTTACAAAGTTAACTATCGGTAGAAAATAAACATCAAAAGATAGTTATTCACCAAGAATGTCTTTGAATACAGTAGGATCAGATGTACTGCCATCGAGTTCAGAGAAAATTTCTCTGAGAGGCAGCTCATTAAAATGAAGCAAAGAAATACATCATTGAAGAGGTTTTCTAATACGAGTTTCAAGTAAACAAACAATACCATTTTTCCAGCCCGTGTTTGAATTGGTTCCATCACAAACAACACTTGGTAAAGTCGCAAGAATATTTCAGTCATTTAAGAGTGAAATAATTTCTTTCGCAATACCAACTGCTTTACCACTTTGTGGGCAATTGTGATCAAAGTAGGTGCTGTTAGGATATGAGCAGATAATTTGATGAACTTCTTTGATGGTGTGCCCCTGTTAACTTTACTATCATCTTGTTTCACTAACCTTAGAGTTTGTCTATACGGTCATCAAAACCGATTCCAATGATTCCTGTGGCTAGTTCTGCTTGTTCTTCGACATCTTTTTGTCGCCATAAGTTTTTTTATCATCTTAATTTTGCTGGATCTAATATGTATTGTCGTGAATCAAATTATATATCCTTTAAGCAAGCGTTAACAATTCTGCATGTATCTTGGTTGCTAACTCACATTCGTTACATATTTTGACATGGTTCTTTGTGCTGAAATACATTGCGATAATCGGGATCATGTTCACTATGTAAGCTGTCTTCTGAATCAGTAGTTTTGTCATATTTCTCATTAACATCACAACAACTGCTTTCTTTATCGCTCTCGCAGGAAAGAGTTATTGTCGATGATGAAGCTTGACATGTTTCTACATTCTTTTGTCAAAAGCTAATTTGCCGCTCTTTACGTATTTTTTTCTTTTGGAGTTGTTCTGTTGGTCAGTCAATCTGGCCAATATATATTTTACAATTACTCTTTTGATCAAGCCAAAACTCTCATTCCTTAAAAGGAATTTTGATGGAACAGTGGCAGTTTGACCGGTCTCTGAAACCACGATTAACACATTTTCAAGGACAAATGTCAAATACTTTATTGAACGAACCAAGTTGCCACTGAAATGTTGATGAATTTCTCTTTTCATCACACATTTTATCAATCGTTTCTTATCAGCAACCAATTTATCCAAGCTTTTCAGAATGCTGTTATTTAATATCGTTTGCAACCCCGCCCTCGACCATATTTTTACCAAATCATCTGCTACTATCTTATTTACGTCTCTGATTGATGGTTCTTTAGAGTCTAAGGATTGTGAGAAATTATTTGCGTGTCTGATGTAAAGATAATGTTTAAAGACTTCTGCTTTTGTAGGCAATCGACTTTTTGGAAATTCACAGGATTGTCACTTCTAGTTTTGATAAAGTTTTTCTTTAAGTTCATTATGCAAACTAAAAAAAATAAGTATAAAAAATCATTCGTAATCCACATATACAAAAAATAAATTAAAATCATGTTCTCTTGTAAACGTCAATATTAAATGCCATCAAATCAATACACAAACATTCCAACAATTCTAAAATGTGTTAAACTTAAACATTAACAATCAAAACATATTTAAAGTATGCATATTTCAATAATAATATTGCAATATACATTCCAAACACTCACAACATTGTGAGTTTTGCATTATCGCAATTGAAAAACAACTACCTGATAGTTCTTGATTCTACCACGTTCATTACATGATCTTGTATATATATATATACAAATTAAAACTACCATGACAATTCTTTAACTACAATGGTCATTAAAATACCTCTTAAAGTTAATCATAAAAAAATGAGTGATTTTCAACACGCTTCTTTACGTGACACCTACGATTATAATTCACTTATCTTCAACAAAAGAACAGTGAGTGATAAAGTAAAAATGAAATTAGAAATAAAGGCAATGTCAAACATGGGTATAGTTAGTTAAATAAAATTTGAAATATTCCAATTGAATACATCGTGAATTTAAACTACGTAGAAAACCGTTATTTAAAAAGTTTACACCAAAGTTGCCCCCCTAAGACAATATGATGCTAGTAGATTAATAAAATATCATATAAATCAAAGCATCAATCCATTTAATAATTCACAGTGTCAAAAATACAGTGTTAAAATTTCAATAAAAATCACAACACTTTTTATTCTTGACATGTTTCGTAGTCTTACTACATTTTCAAAAGATTTAATTTACAATTAAAACTCTGGTAAATAAATTTAAAAACTGAAGATTGAATATGGCTAGAAATTTAGAGATAATATAGCTAGAAATCAATGATGAGCTAAGCAACTACAAGTCTAATCTGTGATTTTTTGATATTGAAGAAAATAATCGTTTAAAAGCATTTTTTAAATTTTGAAAAAGAAATAAAAATACTTCTTTCATTATTTTTATATTATTTAGCCGATCTGCTTGCAATTTTTCTTTAACAAATTTTTCCCGCGTTTGCAGAAATTTCTAGTTTCTTTTGATATTCACAACCGATAAGTTAAAAAACAATTTTTGCATAAAAGATCCACTTCCTGAGATGCTTAAATCTAACGTTGTCTACAACTTTTCTTGTGCTGGCTGTAACGCCGGTTAT
Organism: Hydra vulgaris; assembly: GCF_038396675.1. Classification (NCBI taxonomy): domain Eukaryota; kingdom Metazoa; phylum Cnidaria; class Hydrozoa; order Anthoathecata; family Hydridae; genus Hydra; species Hydra vulgaris. The sequence goes on from NC_088920.1 coordinate 26,734,812, forward strand.
ATTAGAGAAACCTCCAGACATTTGACAACACGGATAAATGAGCACCTTACGAGTGACAAGCAATCGCATATTTTTGAACATTTAAATTCATCCATTAATTGTAAAACACTAACTAATTATGATTGCTTTCAGATTTTAGATACTGCTTCTACCATTAACAAATTAAAAATAAAAGAAGCACTTCATATTAAATGGGAAAATCCTTCTTTAAATAAACAAGCATCTCATTATATTACAAATATATCTATCTAACTTACTATATTATTATTATTACTAATATTTTAATACTAGGAAGTTTATTTTGTCATAATTTGTAATATAATTTTTAATTGGCTTGTGACAAGTTTATTTGTCCGTTAATTTTTCTCTGTATTGTCTTCAGTTTTTAAATTTATTTACCAGAGTTTTATTTGTAAATTAAATCTTTTGAAAATGTAGTAAGACTACGAAACATGTCAAGAATAAAAAATATTGTGATTTTTATTAAAATGTTTACAAATTTGTTGCTAATGCGATGTTCGATATATATATATATATATATATATATATATATATATATATATATATATATATATATATATATATATATATATATATATATATATATATATATATATATATATATATACAGTGCTCGAAGTGAAACGGGATATGGTGGGATGCCATCCCGTTACCTTTTTAAATTTTGAAAATCATCCCACTCCTTTTTTAATGCATATTTTGGGGTGGGATGCCATCCCAATACATAATAAATTAATCGAAATTTTATTTTATTTTCCTCCTACAAATAAACTTGTAAAAGCAATTTTAAAGTTTCCAGCAATATGCAAATTTAAATGAACTAAAGTCTCAGCTGTTATTTAATAATTTGCGGTAGAAAGTTCAAAAACTAAATCTATAATTATAAAACATTGCGTCTTTTCTTTTGTATTTTACATAAAAAGTTACCAAGCAACATTGGCTTTTTTTTTTGTTAAAGTATCATTTGAGTTTTTTTTGGTGAAATAAAATATAGTACACAGTAGATTTACTCAACATTAAATGTTATGATTTAAAAAAAATTTACTTATTATAAATATGGATAAATGGCTAGCAAGCGGAAGGAAAAGAAAGTTAAGCAGCGATAGTTCTAAAAGTAGTTTGGAAAATGACACTGAAATAAATAAAGAAGTGACAGATTTTTCGAGTATTGAAACTTGCCAATCCTTTCCTCAATGTAATGGTATTTTTCCAGATTAATGGTCTGATTTACAGTGGAAGGAGAAGTTAAAAACATTTGACTGGTTGACAGTTTCATTAACAGGTCTTGGTTGTTCTGTTTGTAAGTCAGCAAATAATTTAAGTGCCGAAAAATCTCAAGGATCAAAATTGGCTAGCGAGTGGACGCTTGGCAATGTTAAAGAGTATGGCGAAACAAAAGAAAAAAAACAACAATCAATGAGGAAAAAGCTTTCAAGCCATAAACTATCAGTTGCACACCAAAAGGCTTGTAAAATTATTTCTCAGTCCAAAAAAAACATCATAGAGATGCTTAGTTCAAAAATGCAGATCAATCAGCACACAACTACCTACCGCATATTTCGCACTGATTATCACATTGCAAAAATGAATCGTCCATTTTCTGATTTGAAAGAACTAATATTATTACAGGTAGAAAATGGTTTAGACATGGGACGTATTTTACAATCTGATCACGCATGTGCTGATATTGTTTATCACATTTCAAATGAAATGCGCACTAAGCTTGTAAAATATATTCTTCATAACGATAATAAAGTAGGGTTTATGATAGACTAATCTACCACAATGAGAAAAAAGTCTGCTCTGTCAATCTGCTTGAGAGTGAACATTCCAGAAATAAATATTGTCAATAGTATTTATTTTGATCTTATCGAATTAACAAATACAGAAGCCTTGTCTTTTTGTGGGTTTTGACAACAATTTTTTATTACGTAATTGGGTTTTTTTTGCATGTGATGGTGTTTCTAATATTCTTGGCAAAAAGGCAGGCGTGGCCCAGTTACTTTTGAATCAGTTTCCTAATTTGATTTTATGGCATTGTAGCAATCAGCGATTAGAGTTAGCAGTAAATGATGTTGTGCGCGATATCTTACCAATTTGTCACATGAAAAGCTTTTTTGATAAATTATATTCCATTTACAGTGCATCTCCTAAAAACAAAAAAGAACTGGAAACTGTTGCTATGGCTTTAAGCGTAAAACTAAGTTCCATTGGACGAATTCTAGGCACTAGATTGGTGTCGTCTAGCGCTCGATCTGTGATGGCTGTTTGGAATAATTATGCAGCATTGTATCAATACTTTCATGAATCTTCATTGGATTTACGGCGTAATGGAGGAGATAGAGCCCAATATGCAGGTCTTAAAAATAAATTGTGTGATATCAATTTCATACTCAACATGGGACTAATGCTAGATGCTTTAATAAAACTAGAACATCTTTCTAAAAAATTACAAGATAGGCAAACTTCTTTACCTGATGCACATCGGCTTATCACCTTAAAATACCATATATTTCAATCAATGAGAAATAATTCAGGTAAATATTATTCGCAAACGCAGCTGGCAGCAGAAAAGTTTGAATTTAAAGGCGTCAAACAATAGATTGGAAAAGTTTCTAAAATTAATCAAAATGAATTTTTTAGTAAACTAAGTGAAAATCTTGATTCTAGAATGTTTACAACTAGAGCTGCGCATAAATCTTTACAAGACAAAAAAAATGATCCAAACAAAGAAAAATACGATAATTTAATAAAAAATTTACAAACTTTTGATAAGCCACAATGGTTTGCGGACCAAGATCCATGCTTTGGAGATAACGATATTAGACAATTTGCAAAAACTTTAAATATTTGTGAAATTACGGCAGTCCAAGGGTTTCGTGAATACATTTCCACTGGTGACTGTAATAAAACCCCTAATGATCTTCAGCCTCTGAGAACTGCTATAAATACCTTGATTGTTTCAACAGCTGAATGTGAGCGTTCTTTTTCTACTATGAATATAATCTTATTTTCCTTGCGAAACTCTTTATTAATAAAAACTGTTTCCAGTTTAATGTTTAATTCATTAGTAGGTCCACCAATTACGCATTTCGATCCAAAGGATTATGTCATTAAGTGGTTTGGGTAAAGACATCGCGATGCTAATTTTAGAAATTGTGAAGCGCCGGCAGTTAAGTCTATAAATGAAAGAGAAACATTTTGGAAGATGTTCTGACCGAATTTTTCTTCAATTATTTAAAAATTGGTAAATACAATAATAAGACTTGTTTAAAAATAAAATGTTTAAATATACGATTGTTTTTTGATTGCTTAATGACGTTTGATGTGAAACTCAACTCAATATTTTACGTTGACAGTCTCTTAAGAATATAACGGACCTCTAGTTGTTTTTTTAATATAGGCTTTTTACTCTAGGGATACTCTAGAGATTTATAATTCCTTTATTTAATCTACACAAAATACGAAATCAATAATTTTAGGATAGGTGGGATGGTGATTAGAAAATATTAAAAACCATCCCGCTACCTTTTTTTTCCCACTTCGAGCACTGTATATATATATATATATATATATACATATATATATATATATATATATATATATATATATATATATATATATATATATATATATATATATATATATATATATATATATATATATATATATATATATATATACATATATATATAATTATATATATATATATTTTTTTTATTATTATATTTTCACAATTAGATATTAGATACTTCTAAAATATAATTAGCAAAAAAAAAACAGAAAAATTAGCAGTCAATTAAATAAGAGGAAAAAATAAAAATAAACAAAATAAAAAAAATTTTAAATTTAGGATTCATTAGTTGAATATATTATGAGAGACTTGTTTAGATTATATTGTTATAGGAAACTTGTGGAAGGCTGAATAAGTATTAAGAGCAAGATTTTTACGTTTTGAATTGAAAGAAAATATATTGTCAGGAAGAGTACTTAAAGTGTATTTCGGAATTAATTTGTTATACAAATTAATTCCAATTAAATAAAATAAATAATATATAACATATATATATATATATATATATATACATATATATATATATATATATATATATATATATATATATATATATATATATTATATATATATATATATATATATATATATATATATATATAGTAGAAAAATATTGCAAAAGTTGTTTTTCCAATCTAAACCCAACTTTGATCCAATATATAGAGGTCAACGTTGATCCAATTTAAATGGATCAACATTGACCAAATGTGTATAACCCCACATTGGTTTAAAGTATATGGATTAACGTTAATCCAATCTTTATAACCCAACGTTAATCTAATGTGTATAGTTTAACGTTGGATTATAGTCATTGGATCAACGTTGATTCATATATATTGGAGAAACGTTGGATTATATACAGTGGATCAACGTTGTGTTTACTTAGAGAAAAGGCAGGTACAAAAAGATAAATTTGTATAACTTATAAAAATTATTTTTCATGCAAATATTTCAGTTGATTATGGAATTATATTATGCTTATACACTTTTCTCTTACTTATATCTATCCGCATCCTCTGTGCCATCTTTCTAAATCGACTTCTTGTGACTTTCACTTTGATTCTTTCGTTCTTCTCAAAATCACTTGCTCTTGGTCTGCGAAGCGGGTTATGATGCTTTTTAGTAAGCTAAACCTGTCTTTGCGGGCCTTGGTAATGTGCCATCTTTATGGCAACTAGCCCTAGGAGGATAAACCATTTAGTTTATATATATACTAAAATATAAAACAAATAAGTCTAATTTAAAAAAAATAAAACATAACGTAGTTCATTATTGAATCAACTTGAAATACAATGTTTCGTTAACGTAATATACAACTTTGTGCCAACATAAAATACAACGATGAATCAACGTAAAATATTACGCAATGCCAACTTAAAATACAACGTTGGGTAAACATTGTATTTTGGTTGTTGCTGGCGTCGCATTTGTTATTAAGATGATATAAAAAATCGTTGGTGGGGAATGTTGGGGCAACGCAACGCGCAACATTGTTCTAACGTTTTATCAACGTATGTGTGCTAGCTGGGTATTTTATATAAGTTTATGTGAAACTCTTTTAAAGATGAGTTAAATTCAGGAAGAAAAATAAATCATTTGGAAAGAAAAGAAGTTTTGTTTGGCGCAAGAAAATTACATGCTAATTGGGCATAGACTCAATTATAAAATAATTGGATATGTTTGAAACATATGATGAAGCTTTGAACGCTGCTTTTTGGATACAACGAACGAAAGTAATTGCTAAAATGCAGAGTTTAAAACTGGAATTACTTTTTTTGCCAACTTGAAACAATTGGTTTACCTAGCTAAATTTTCAGAAGAGTCTGTTTGATTGCGGTTAGTTGTTGGATTACCCAAGGATTTATCATCATGATTTCAAGCCGTTATGGTTTCAATTGATGTTATTTTTACTTTGAACTGTGTATAGGTAGATAATGCTGTTAATGCTGTTTTTCTAAATCAAACTACATAAGTTCCGGTGATGTGTTACAACTACAAAGGGTCAAATCATGTTTGAAAACTGGTCACTTCTAATATTTTTTGATGTTTTAAATGTGGAAATAAAAAATACGTGGTTGCAAAATGCTTACAGACACGCAGGGAAACGAAAGCAGGAGCAAGGAATATGCCCTACCTTGCCGCTGAGCAATAATGGAATCAGCGGATTATCTATTATTCATTTGAAAGTCAATGGTATGGTAAAAACAGCTATTGTTGAAACGGGGTGTTTAAAAACAATCATAAATAAAAACTTTTTGTGAAGAAATCAAAATAACGGGTGATGCGGAAGTTATCAGACAAATCCTAACTTCATTATTTGAGCATAATAATTAGTTTTTGTGGTTTTATGCGTAGGCATAAACGTTCTATAAAATATAAACTTTATTATTTGAAACACAATTATTTAAAATGAGGTTAAATGCAGCTGAACGAGAATCTTTTCGAAAGCGACTAAAAATGTTTTTTGAAAATAAACCTAATATAAAAAAAAAAAAATCGTAAATCATTTTAAAAAGGAAGGATTTGCTCGAAGTACAATATACGATAACCGAAAAAGACTTGAAACTGTTCAATCGTTTTCTGATAGAAAGCAACCTGGTCGTCCGACATCCTGGACTAGAGAAAAGAAAGCCGAATTAACGAGACTTGTCAATAATCGAAAAGGGGTCAGTCAGAGAAAAATAGTTATTAAATTCGGTGTAAATCAATCGACAATTGGTCGTCAGTTAAAAAAATGAATATTAAATATAGAAAACGTAAAAAGACTTCAAAATACACTATAGAACAACAAATAAAGGTAAAAAAAAAGAAGCAGGAAACTAGTTAACCAACTCTATAACACAATATCGCTTCTAGTCATCGATGACGAAAAATACTCTGGTTTTGCAGGGGACAACATGCCTGGAAATTCTGGATACTACACAAACAACAAAAAGACATGCCCAGAAAGTGTTCATTTTATAGGAAAAGAGAAATTTCCAAAAAAATTAATAATGTGGATAGCCATATCTGACCGTGGTATGTCCGAGCCATTGTTTCGCACTTCCAAGGCTGTAGCGATCAATTCATCATTCTATATTAATGAAAGTTTAGAAAAACGACTTCTTCCATTTATTCACAAGAATCATGGAGACTTTAACTATTTATTTTGGCCAGATTTAGCAAGTTCTCATTATTCTAAAGATTCTCTAAATTGGATGGACCAATATGTCTATTACGTTGATAAAGAATCCAATCCCCCAAATGTGCCTCAAGCACGACCAATTAAAAATTTTTGGGGACATTTGGCACAGAATGTTTACAAGAGAGATTGGCAAGCTTCAACAGAGCAAGTTTTGATTGATCGCATTAAACTAAAACTACAAGAAATTGATTTAAACTTTTTACAGTCGCATATGAAAGGTGTCAGAGCAAAATTGAGATCAATTGCAGATGATGGTATTTTTTCATATAAAAAATAATATATTTTTATTAAAAGATAAATGCTATATTTAAAAAAAATATGAAAGTAGTTTGTTTTTTTATTTATAAATAAGTTATTGACGTTTTTATTTTGTCCGATAACTTCCGCATTACCCGTTAAACTCGAGGTTCCTCCAAAGGTAGGTAGCTTTTGAGAGAAAAACTCATCAATGTTATGGATCAGCTATTTTCACTATTAAGATTGATGGTATCCAAGTACGACACAAAGTTATTTCTGTGGATTTTTGACCTTTTGGAGTTAATACGATGCTTGAATGAGTTCCAATAAGCTGCTAGACGGAGTTTTTCTTCTCCATCTGGAATAAAAAAAATTTGGGTCTAGGTCGTGTGGAACGGCAATCTTAAACAAAGATAAATTCAATAAAATTGACATTAAAAAACAAGATTGTGAAGCAATATTTAATAGTGTTGAATGGAAAGTTAAATGGAAATGGATAAACGGAGAAAGCCCTAACCAATTATTTAACAAAGTTACCGTATACGTCATACTAAAATATGTAAGAACTGAATACAAAAACGAACTACATAATTGGATGATTCGTAAATGGTTAATTGAGTATGGAAAAGTAACATGGGACCACCCATAGAGAAAATTCCTTTAAAAGCTGTTATCCAACAAAATAAAGATAATAAAATCAGACTCGTTTTGGACTGACGAGAAGCTAACAGTTTTTTCGAGACGCATACAAGAGATACAGAAGTGGGTGTTGAAAAATTGAGGGAATGCATAAGAATGGAAAACAAACCAGCAATCATTGATTTACGCAAGCCTCATCCCCAGTTAAAAATTGAGGAATCTCTTTGGCCATTCCAAACAGTGGCATTCAAAACAAAAGTATTCTTTTACACAACTTGGTTTTGTATTGAATGTTTCGCCAATGATTATGAAATCTGTTGTGAGTGCCATTATAGATCAAGACGATTTGATGAAGAGGGGAGTATCCGCTTACATGGATACCATTTTTGTAAAACAGGAGGTAGTGAGTCTAAATTATGTCAGAAAACATTTAAAAAAAAATGGGTTTAGAGAGTAAGGAAGGTGAATATGTAGCAGCTTTGTCATCACAAAAAAGCGTTAAAGTTAGTGAAAAAGTTTTGGTATCAGGAACCATCGAGACTGAAAACCTTTCTTTTTCAGAACAAATCAGTTTGCAGAATGAGCAACCAAGTGTCTTCAAGATTCTTTTGACACCTGTAAAAGAACTTTTTTTTTACAGGTGTCAAAAGCATCTTGAAGACACTTTTGCTTAGATTTATTTTGTCTAACAAAGCATAAGAATTGTATATTGCGCTTTAACTATGTTGAATACTACACAACAGTTTTTCGATATATACAGTAGCTTTTTGTACTTTTGTAAATTGTTATTATGAATTATTAAGTTTGTAATTTTATATTTATTTCTAATTAAGATTGTTATATTGTAACAATAAACTGTTATACGCCTAAAAACTACGCAATAACTCTGCAATTAAAATAGTTAGAATTAAAAAATAATAATCATAAAACTGTTTAAAGTTTCATCCGTAATGTTAAGTACAAATTTTTGATTTGTAGGCGAACTTTTTCATCAAGAAAAGTGAATTAGTTATTTTTTCATTACTTTTGTACAAACAGTTATTGATTTATGACCCAGACTAAGCTATGTTTAACATAAATAAGAAGCTACCGCCAAGCATATTTGTTTTTCGTGCTAAGGCATTTAAATTAAAACCCAGCAGTTTAAAATTGGTAATATGACTCACGACATAAAATATTCATGGTCTTTATCGAACTTCTGCGTTATTTTTAAAGCACGATTTCCTTCATTATTTTAGGTGCAAAATTTTTCTTTGATATTCTTACTTTTGTAATAAAATAATAATAATAACTAAAGTTAAACAAGAAAATTGTGTTTTTAATGTTGTTTAACTTTTAATAATTAAAAAAATTTTTTTTTTTTTGTTTTTGTTTTAGAAATCCTGTCCTATTGATGACGCAACATTTATATCACGAATTTTTTTTGGTTGGGTTACGAGGTTTGATTTTTAAGAGTTATACTTGTTTCTAAATATGAGACATATCTTTGATTTTGATACAGTAATTTTATGAGAGATAAAAACGTTGAAAAAAGTGTTTTATCAAAATTTGATATTTGAACTCTTTACGTACTCAATATCCTGAAAATCAAATGTGATGGTATTTGATACAGGTAGAACTAGGGAGGAGGCAAATTCTTCCATAACTTGAAAGTGCGAACAACTACAGATTTATGATATAGTTTGTTTTGCTGTTGATTTATGTGCATTTATATTAACCTACCCAGCAAACATTCTATAGTGGAATTTCAAGAGACCTTTATAGACATTTTGAGCGGACTGCTGAAGTTTTGCTTATCGGTTACTTTGTGGATCATTAATGACAGCCGACAAAAGCGGCTAGTTGATGACTAGCCACTATTAGAATATCGAAATATTATTGGCTTACCATTTATAGTAGCTGCCACATGGTCTACTAAGTAACCGATGGTTACTATAAATGCAAATATAGGTCCACTGAAACTCGGCTAAAACAATGTTTGCTGGGTTAGTTCAAGTTATCAAAAAATTTTACCATCAAGCCACAGTTCATTAAAGTATTAACAGTAACTGACTTGTTATGAAAACTTAAACTATGTTTTTTTCTTTCAAAATTAAATCATTTATTAAAATATATTTGCGTATAATATATACAAATATACAAATACATACAAATAAAAGAATCCTACTTCGAAAAATTAACTTTAATGTGTTTCCGTTAGCAACTTTGCTGTTTATCTTTTATCAACTAAGTAATTTGTGTCTTAAGACCATGTTTAGATCCGTGAGTCGAACAAGTTGGGTAACATGTTTAAACTTTTAATTTATATGTAAATTTTTTGATAAACTTTGACAAGTGATATAACTAATGTACGTTACAACAATTTTAATTGTTTAGTAGGTAATTACCTCATTTATCTAATTCAGATTTACTAACAGAGAAACAAATTCAATTTTTTTAACAATTTTTACCAAATACTAGATAATTTAACGTGTTAAAATGCAAAAACAGGCAAGAGATTTTTTAGCAACAATCAGGCAAAGTATCTGGTCAATGATTCTATTTTAGAAATAGGTAATAATAATTTGAACAATGGTTTTAAAACTTGAATACATTTTTGTAAAATTTATAGGCTTGATTTGGGATTGCAACCGCATTTTTAGCTGTTTAAAACAGATAACCTTTAGACATGGCTCAAACTTCAAATATGGAAGTGTTAATGCTTATATTGCTTTAAAAAAATTGCAACGTTGTTTTTATATTAATAATTTTTTAGAACAATCGTAATAATTATATCATCCTCATAATAATAATTATAAATAAGCTATGATAACAATTTAATATATGGTAATAGTAGTATGAACAAAAAAAATTTAGCCAACTTAATTTGAAAAAATCATTGTGACATCATTAAGATTTTGCACAAATAAAGCCTTAATTAGTTGATAAAAGATAAACAGCAAAGTTGCTAACGGAAACACATTAAAGTTAGTTTTTCGAAGTAGGATTTTTTCATTTGTATTTATTTGTATATTTGTATATATTATACGCAAATATATTTTAATAAATGATTTAATTTTGAAAGAAAAAGACAAAGTTTAAGTTTTCATAACAAGTCAGTAACTGTTAATATTGTAATGAAATGTGGCTTGATGGTAAAAATTTTTTGATGACTTGAACTAATCCAGCAAACATTGTTTTAGCGGAGTTTCAGTGGACCTATATATGCATTTAGAGTAGGGGAGAGTGGTACTGAATGGACCACAAAATTCGCCTTTTTTATAAACTCGATATTTTCTTATATTGTCAATAACTATGGCGAATATATTAAATCAAAAGACAAGATTGATATCTTAACGAACTATCCTTAAAGGCTGTAACCCTTTGCGCTAACAGAACATAGTTAAAATGTGCAATAAATGTGACCCGTACCAAATTGTTTAGTGGTCCATTCAGTACTTTTGATTGTACTGAATGGACCGGCCCTTGTACTGAATGGACCACAAAATAAGCCTTTTTTTATAAATAAGATAAATATCTATATTTTTAAAACTATGGTAGATAAATTAATTTATAAGGAAAGATTGATATTTTAACTAACTATCCTTGTATATTGAATACTATTTTGGAAGTTGTAAGCCAGTGCGCAAACAGAACATAGTTAAAATATACTATAAATGTGACTCATACCAAACTATTTAGTGGTCCATTTACTGCCCTTGCACTGAATGGACTAGCATTTTAGTTGATTTATTTAATGAATAGCAAGTTACACTATGCAAAGTAATTAGGGTGATAAATGGAGCTTAAAAACAAGAAAACGGTATGTTGAGACATTGATATTTCTGACAAAAAAATTAAAATAAGTTGAATTACTTAATACAATTTTAGACCAATCAGATAGTCAAAGTACAATAGTCACAAACATATTGGCTGGCATTATCTGCACTTGTGCAAGCTTTATGTGCCCAGCTTGCACACTATCTGCAACGGTACCACACTTCGTTGTCTTGACCCATTTCTTCACATATAGCACAAAAATCATTATTTGATATAATACCTTCACTAATATTTAAACAATCTTTAACACCGTTGTCACTTTTTTCAACACAAATATCATCAGCCTCATCATTATTATATGTCATTAATAGAAACTTCAGAGATTTAGAGTTATTTGATTTCTTTTTTGGTTTCCTTTGGCGTTTGTTTGTACTATCTCTTTGTTTTTCAGAAAGGTTTTGTTTTTTTAAATTTCGCTGAAGTTGTTGATTTCGAAGAGCCTCTTTAATTGGAGTATCAGTTAGAATCGAAGAGGAGAGCTTTTTACGAGCACCTTTAGATTTTTCTAAACGAGCTTTTGCAGAAGGATAAGGGCGTTTACTTTCTACATTCAGGGTATTGCTTACATTTTTGTTGTCTTTAACATTTCTATTTATTTCTATTAAAACTGTATTGATGTTGAGTGTTTCAGGATTGGATTTGTTTATTTCTACTGAAACTGAATTGATGTTAAGTGTTTCAGGATTGGATTTGTTTATTTCAACTGAAACTGGATTGATGTTGAATGTTTCAGGATGGATCTGTTTATTTCTACTGAAACTGGATCGATGTTGAGTGCTTCAGAATTAGGTTTATTAATTTCTATTGAAACTGGAATAATGTTGAGTCTTTCAGGATTGGGTCTGTTTGTAACCTGAGATAAAAAAAAATCCTCATCCTTCCATCGATCAGGTTGAAATGGACTTATACCAGATGCTGAAAAACCACTAATGATGTTAGCTGGCATTGATACTTTTGCCCAAGCCTTTCCAGAAATTTCTGCAATGTCATAGATCGAGAGATCGTTTTTCCTGGATGTGATACTAACCAGCTATCAATTTCACGATTATAATGGCATTTGAATGGTCCATAAACTGCTATATCTAGTGGTTGCAGTTTGTGTGATGTATGGGGTGGGATTGTCAAAACAATTACACCATTATCTGATGCTAAGTCAATGAAGTTAATGAACATATGTGTCTCATGATTATCTAGTATCAATAGCACAGGGTTTGCCTTAGATGGTCGAACACTTTTTATAAAATGATTAAACCACTCCATAAACGTTGATTCCACCATCCACCCAGATTTGTTGGCAGTGCCAACAGAACCAGGAATTGAATTTCGCAGAAAATAATCTTTAAAATGAACACGTGGAAAAATGTAGAATGGTGTTATCGATGATCCACTTGCATTTATTGCATTGCACATTGTTACCAAGATACCTCGTTCTGCACTTGTAACAGACGCAACTTGCCGCTCTCCTCTCTTTGCTAAAACATGCTCTGGCACTTGTACAGTAGTAACACCAGTCTCATCAACATTCCATATATCATTAAGTGAAAACTTGTATTTAATCAAAACTTTACGCAGATTATTATAAAATATTTCGACATTATGTTTGTTGAATGCTGACATTCGACCAATAGATGTTGCCTCTGGTTTTCTTATAACCAGTTCTGGATGACGCTTTAAAAATGCTCTAAACCAATCTACACATGTTTATTTGTTTCCCAAGGTTTAGCAGAACCTAGACGGGAATGTGGTAATTTCTTCTCAAGTTTGAGAGCATATTCAAACGTTAGTGCTCTTAGCTTAATTGGACATAAACCATATCCCATTTTTGCAGAAACTAAACAATATTGAACCAGCTCGTGTTCCTCTGATACTGAAAAAATTTTCATAGAACTGTTACTATATGGAACACACTGCAATTTATTTAAACCGTCCGGTGATAGTTGAGCTTCTTTAATTCTCCTTTTAAGAGTTGAACGTTTGACTCCAAATATCTCAACAGCTTTTCTTTCAGATAAAGTTTTTGTCAAAACATTCTCAACTGCTTGGATCATATTAATGGGATCCCAATCACCTTTTACTGCTGTTACTTTACGATGTCTCATAATTGTTCTGAAATGAATAAAACTTGCTTATAACCGTATTATAAAAAAAAATCATCAGTGCTATTATATATATATATATATATATATATATATATATATATATATATATATATATATATATATATATATAATAGTAGTGTGTGCTATAGTAGTATTATATATATATATATATATATATATATATATATATATATATATATATATATATATATATATAACATAGACAAAATTCTATATTTTATAAAAGTTTGAATGTAGAATAATTTGTATACGATGATCAACAAGCTTAAGCGATATAAATAGAATAAATAATTTGCAATATTTAAATATTGCAATTTAAACAATGCACTTAAACTAAGAATAATTAATTATTATTGGTTTTATTACTTTGTTTTTTATATTATTGTAGAAGCTACTGATAATTTGATATACAAGATATTTTCTATTACAAGAAACTTAGACATTTGATTAAGTCTCATTACATTCGTAATGTTTCTCGATGTTTTTTAAAAATTTTGATACTCAATTTTTTTACTTATCCTTACTTCTTGTTCGTAATAATTATCCTTCATTCAATCTAAGAAGTTAAATAATAACAACATAAATAATTTAATATATCGTAATAATATTACGACATATCAAATTATTCAAATAATGAAATAAACTGCAGATTAAATTATTACCAAGGTATGTAAATAAGTAGTATGCTAAAGTCTTTATTTTTTTATTTCCTAGTTCACACTTCCATTGTTTGTTTAAATTAAAAAATTTTGTATTTTGTTTTAGTAAGTAACATACTGAAGCGCCATAAATACTCTTACAGAAAGATGAACCGGTCCATTCAGTACCATCAATGGTGGTTCATCCAGTACACTTATCAAAATGCACATATTACCCATTTAATTAAAGCAATCAGTAAATCATATAACCTTCAATCTAATGTTATACAAAGTAAAAAATATATATCTAAAACATCATTATTAATCATAGTTAACTTTACCTTAAAAATTTATTGTAAATTGAAATAAATTGAAAAGATAAAAAATTACTTTTGAGTTAAAAAAAATACAAAATAGAAATATAAATGCATTATTACGAATAAAGTTAAACAAAAAATACTAAAGAGACTTTGGGTATATAAAATGTATATGCAATGAAAAAAAAGTAATTTACCGCTTGTTAAGTTCTTATTTTTCAAATTGTCCATTCAGTACAAGGTCCATTCAGTACCACTCTCCCCTAACCATCGGTTACCTAGTGGACCATGTGGCAGCCACTATAAAAAAGACAAATTGTCTGAGAGCAAATAAAAACCCAATACTTTTTCCCCATAACCCTAAATATTAAGACAAAAAATTATTAAATATTTTACTATTCTAAATATTATACTATTCTAAATTAAGCTTATGTTCATGCACAGATTTTAAAGGTCATCTAATAATATTTTTATGTTCAAAATTTATAAATGTGTAATATTTTGACCCCCTTTAAAAAGAGGAACTTATAAACTTTTTTTCCTAACAAACCAGGAGCTGATTACTTGATTTCGAAAAATATTTTTTGAGTTTAAACTTTGATAAAGTTCAAAATATTTTTTGAAATTCTAACCTGTGATTCTATACAAAAAAAAATTCAACAGTATTTTTAATCACTTGCAAGTGACCATTTTTATTGCTTTTATGCAAGTTGTATTTGTGCAAACATGTTTGTTTTCTGATAATAAAACTCCTTCGAATTTGAAAATGTGTTTGATTATTGTGTAAGCAACGAACACAGTTCTTTCCTAAGTCGTTACAGAAAATCTATACTCGTATCAAGTTCTTAGAGAGTACTTGTAGCGGTTCATATTATTTAGATGCAAAAATAAGAATTTTTTTTTGCCAAAACTGACCCTTTAATGATTTTGTGTTGGTGAACAGAGAATTACTAAGTCAATTTTTATCCTTTTTACGATCAAATTTTTTTGCTTCAACTTATAATAGTAAACATTGAGAGCTTTATTTGAATAGTGTATTGCAACTAAGTGTTATACCACATAAATACTTAATTGAAATAATTGTCTTCAACTGTAAATGTGATGTAAAAAAATATATATAAAAATATTATTTGTAAAGAAAATATTTTTAAAAAGATATTTGTCAAAATGTATTTAAAAACTGCTTTGAGTCTATACTTGATTAGGCATTTTATAACATCTGCTCCTAGTAAAACTTAAAAGACGGATTTGTTGTTCATACAGGAGATACCTTTTCATAAACTTCTACAAACTAAAGTTGAAAGGGAATATTTTATGACTACTGCTCAGCAAAAATTGTGAATCGTTTCATACTCTTTTTACTTTTTATATGAAATCTCTTTTTATGATTTGGTAATAAAACAGCCACGAAATATCTTTGTTGCCTTCTATTAATAGCAAAAACGGACAGGCTATGAAACGAACTATAGGAAATGAAAAACAAATAAAACTTAATGACCGAAACAATAAAAGACAGACAAAGAAAAATAGTATTTGTTAACTATTACGTTTTAAAACTTTCTTAGTTAATGATGTTAAGTCATAACTAATCCATCGGCTGTTACATCATACGCTTCATTAGCTGTTATATCTTACTCTATAAACTCAAAGAAATAAGTTATTGAACCTGTTACTGGTGCGTCAAAAAAAAACCCAAATAATAATAGTATTAAATCAAATTTTCATTTTCATTTTTAGATCAAATTAAGACTGTCACCAAAATTACTAGTATCATTATTTAGTAAAATCTGCCATTTGTGCTTAACAGAATTGTCCAAGATTAACTTTGTTGTTCCAAAATATATCTTGCAATTGAGCTGATACTCAATAGCTACGGCGGGCTTTATTTATAAAAAGATAAAAAATTTCCAGATATCGTTAATAAATAAAATTAAAAAAATAGAATTAAATTAAATGTCTTTTTTAAATTAAATCTAAAAAAAAAATTTGCTGCTGCAAAAAGCCATGCAATTTCTTCTTTCTTCTTTATATGTTAAGGTAATAGAATAATCAAAAATCTGAAATCGTTTATACTAACCAAATATTATTAATTTTTTACAATTTGTATTGAAAAATACCGTGAATATATATATATATATATATATATATATATATATATATATATATATATATATATATATATATATATATATATATATATGGAGTTAATTTCCAAACGTCGTCACGAAAATAAATTTGTCGTAAGCAACCACAAAACCACAAACCTGAAAATTAAATCACGCGGTTGTAACAATAGTTTTTTTCCGTATAGGATTTTTTCTGTATAGTTTCAGTTGTATATAAATTTTTAACGAACAAAACTATATTTGTATTTCACCTGACGACAGTGGCGGGTTTTAGGAGGAAGTAGGGGCTATAGGGGTAGTAGCCACTCTCCTTGGGACTTTTTTTCAGAAATATTGTTTTGAAAATTGACTATTATACAGAATTGGACTATTATACTAACAAATGATATTGACTATTATACGTAATTATACGTATATGAACTTGATTATTACGCTAAAGTACAAAAAATTAAAAAAGAAAGTTACTTACAAATGAAAAATATGCGGACCTTTAATTTTTTTTTTAAAGACGTTTTTAACCCCTTCCTAAGCGAGTGACAAAACCCACCCTGCCTGATGATTGCAACATTATGAAACTTAAAGTTGTGAAAATCACGTAGTTTTATTTTCTACTTATATCTTTTTTATATTTGTTTTCTATTTATATCTATTTTATATTTATTTTCTACTTCATGTTTAATATTGTATAACTATCTTTATATAATAATGTATAATATTGTACAATTAAAAGAAAGATAAACTATAGCTATATAGTATATATGTTACTGTTACCAACAGTACCAGGAATTAGCTAAATGCTAACGTATATAATGTAGTTTAATATTGCAACTCTGTGTTTCATATTTTACAATCTTCAGGCAAGTAGTAAAAGTTTACCATATGTTTAGTGGACGTTACGGTTCATATTTGTATTTTAGATCGTTACGGGATGGAAATTGTTTAGCAATTAGGTTAGTGCTATTATTAATTTGTTTATAGTTAGAAAATAGTTGTGAAATAGTTAAGTGTTTCAATGGTTGTTTAAAATATTCGTTTATGTGATAATATGCATTATTTATATATTGAAAAAATATAGAATTAAAAACTGATATAAAAATTTAAATAATATTGTAAAACTTAATACAATTGCTATATATGTGAGTAATTTATTAATTAGCGTAGAAATATTTGAAGTAGAGTAATATAGAAATTGTTGTTAGTTAGATTTGTAGCGAGCTTTGTAATTTTTTAATAAAGGTTTATTTTCGTGGCGGCAGTTTGATATAATTTCGGTTCATTTATTTAGCAGTTCCTCAGGATTTGGATACAATATAATAGTAAATTTCTCATAGATATAGTGGGTATCTTTTGGAAATATTTGAGTAGGTGGGGCAGGGGGGTACAGACTTCAGAATAGACCATGCAAATATATGGGTTTCCTTAGAATTGATTATCAAAACCCAGACGTAGTTTGATAGGGCAGTAGACTTTTTGTATCTAACATTACTGAATTAAGATTTGTGGTTGTTATATCTGGTTTTCCATTCACCTTCCGCTAATCCAATATAAACTTTGTTGGGTTGGTTTTTAGCTGAGATGATGCATTTGTATATGTTTTTGGATTTGCAATTACCATTAAGAGGACATTCTGTTTTTCGACAACTGCATTTTAGGTCATTTTTTTCAATTCTTGTTTTTTTTCAAAAATTTTGTTGTTGTGGTTTTTTATAATTTTTTTGATATTTTCAATGCAGCTGTATCAATATATGTATCAATCTATATGTATGTATGTATCAATTAATCAAATTTTTTAATGAGCTCGAGGCCCAAGAAAATAGCAAACAACAATAAACATATATCTAAACAAAAAAGTGTTTCAATTATAACCCAGCTCTTATTTTAACATCAATGGAATAAGTGTAACCATACATAAACCTCAACGTCCACTAAACATATTGAAAAATTAAATTTTTACTACTTGCTTGAAGATTGTGGTAAAACATGAAACTCAGAGTTGCAATGTTAAACTATATTATAAACATCAGCATTCAGCTAACTCCTGGTACTGCTAGTAACATTAACATTGAATTTAAAGCCTTTTTTAAGTGTTCTGGAAATTTCTTAAATTTTTGTGGCAAAGAATTGTAACTCAAACTAAACATTTTTTGACTTTTGTCAACATTTTTTTTGAAGAATGATCAAACAAATTTAATTGCAATTACTCAACAGTGTATTTTATTTATTTATTCTTTTCTTTTTCAATAAGTTACGCAGTTTCAATACCCAATTTTCTTTGGCGTTATGCAGTTAGAGTTATACAGTTACACAAATCCGCACAAAAAACTCAAAACTTTTTTCATCAGTTGCTTAAATTTTATGAACTTTTACATTTTGCACTTTACATTTTGTACTAAACATTTAATATTTTGCCGAACTAAAAGTAGAATTAGCGAAAAGATGTATTGAGACGTAATATTACGTCATAAATTGAGACGTCAATTGAGACGTAACTATACGTAAGAAAATTTAAGACCAAATTAAAACCTCGTTTTTTTAAAGTTACCTTTCAATTATTTGCACTTTTGTAAACCATTCAAGTTTTAAAAGTGTATCAAATAGATGTAACGTTACAAATTGAAACTTTTTTTTCGCGACAAAGTAACCAACAAAGACGAAGTTATTTTACAAAAAAATAAATAAATAAATAGCTATATGTCAACGATAAACAAACATTTACTGCATTGTTAAGTTAATTAAATCAATATTTAATTAGAAATAAGGGAAAGTAATCTTGTAAATTATAGTAACCGATTGAGAAGTAACGAAACTTCAAAACGGTATACTATAACTTGTAGGGGCCTGTTTTTTATTACACTTATATTATATTTTCTTATTTAAACTCATTAGAAGTGAATACATTTCCGGAATATAAAAGGTTTATATGCAAAAATTTTAAAATATTCAATCTTTCTTCCGCTTCTTGTTTAGTCTACCAGTTTAAGATAACTGAGAAGTTTCGAACTATCACTAGCTGTTGGCCAATCACATTAAATCGTTTGTGACCAATAATATTTTGAGATACAATTTTTTTCTGAAATACCCCAACATTAAGATCTCAAAATAAATAGTAAAAAGTTGGATGACTTTCTATTTATAATAGAATTAACGAGTTCCGTCGCATGTTTTTTCCTTCGATCTTTCAAAGAGTTCAGTTTTAATTCCATTAGTAGAGGGACTAAATAAACATCACGATTGGCACCATAAATAACCTGTTAAGCAATTTTTAAGTTGTGTCAAGCTTAATCAATTAAGTAGGAACTGCATATAATAAAATTGCACCAAAATATTCGAGCTGAGAACTTATAAGGATATATAAACTAGTCTTAAAAGGTCACTTGATAGGTAATGACTAGCTCTTGAGAGGACTCCTAAAATACCATGACATTTTCTTTTACATCTTGGGTTGATTGTGAGGCCATACGATTTGCAGAATTCTTTAGTATTATTAAATGTATGCACCAATTTAGTTACTAGT
>NC_088920.1:26762500-26775000 GCF_038396675.1 Hydra vulgaris
GAATGACATCCTTTGATTAAGTCCATTTTGCAATCGATTTTAAAGTTGGCATCTGCTAGGATTGATTAACTTTATTGTGCATCTTACTCCTGGTTACATTATCTCTACCTCTACAAATCTCTTATTTGTTCCTGCATGAAGTATACTATTGTAATGGAATATACTGTTGTCATATTTTAGCTGGTTATTTAAATAATACTTTTTCTCTTTTAGAGACGGTTTAAAAACTCTTTGTAAATGTAGTTGGACCTGCTTTATCTTCCTCGCTTGAGCCTCTCTCCCATAGTTATAAGGTTGCATCTCCTTCTCTATTCTACCAATACTATCATGGTAACTACTCAAAGGAGCTATTATCTCTAGTTTCATCATCCAAAATTTATTATTGATTGACCTTTGATTCTGCAAAAATGCATCATTTTACTGTATCTGTTTTTTCACTCTTTATATATATTTATTGATCTAGACTTTTTTACATGCATTTCAATGCTTTGGTACTCTCTCTCCCATCTTCATAATTTTCTAGCTCATACATCCTTAAACTTTTAAGTCTTCTGCCAACCATTTCCTTGCTCTTTAATCTTATTTTCTATTAACTACTAACTTATATAGTTATTGCTTGCAATAACTATATAAATTGCTTGCAGCTCTGTTGGGAGTAAATTCGATAGAAAAAAAAACAAGCATACTGGGTTTTGATTCTAATCCTTTGATATATGCAAATGCTGGTTACTTCTGCATTTTTTTTTTCTTAAAATTGTTACAACATATAAAATCTTAAAAGTTTTCTAAAAATCTATAATATAAGAATCCAACAATCTGATGCCATATTCCTGCCAGATTTAAATAAGAGTTCAGCCATTCTCATTACCGCTTTATTTTTCTTCTTGCAAAAACAGAAAGTGAAGTTTTTTTTAAATCATTTATCAATGTATCAATGTTGTGTTTTTTTTTATGTGAAATATTACCAAAATTCAAAACCTAGTAGTGAGATTCTCTTTTAAAACTTATAATCAGTGATGCATCACTTTATCTTAAGATTTTCTATACACTGCTAATAGAATGGTTGAAATTGGTCAAATTAGTTAAAATGTAAAAAAAAAAAAAAATTGAAATAGATGGTTCTATAAAAGCTTTTATTTTAACTGTATCACTTTAATATCAACTATATTCAATATCTTCGCAATCCATCGTTCAATCCATCTTTCAATCCATCGTTCAATCCATCTCTTTTTAGTAGAAGCATGTTAAAGATGTGAAAATCAGCTCAAGATGATTGTAAAAGAATTGTTTTAAAACTCTGTTAAAAATGGAATTTCAGCATTTTTTATGTTTTCAATGGTTCTGGTAAAATTTATGCGAATTTGGTGAGATTAACTTTTTTGAGTATTTAAGTCAGGTTGTGGTTGTAATCTTCTTTAAAAAATTTGCTAAATTTGATTTTTTGACTGAAATATGTTGAATATATATTTTTGTTTTTTGACTTGTTGCAAAACAAATTTACTATTTTTTCAATATGTACAGCAGGTATATCTATAAGATTGTTATTATTTGTTATTGAATTAATGATCACAAATTATTATTTGTTTAACTGACACTTAAAATTAAATAACTCCACAGCGTCTCAGTATAAATATCTTTAATTGGTTTGTAATAAAACTATATAAATTACATATAAACACTTATCCAATTATACTAGTTCTGAATGCTTGCAATAAAATATCTTGATAAATTAAAAACATAGCTAGTAAATTTTGCAATTAATATTTGCAGTTATTGCAACTTTCTTCGCATTTACAAAGATTTGTACATAGTAGACAAGTTTTCTTGCAAATGCAACTCTTGTTTTTGCACCCCTTAGCATACCTGCACCTCCAGAGAAAAAAAGAGCTTCAGGGATGGTGGAAGAGTACAACTTTCTGGGTACAGTTGTCCATATTTTCCAACTTAAGAGAAATCAGTAGCTGGAGGTATATTTGGACAAGGCATTACTGATGTTCTTAAACTATTGTGTGATAGTGTACACTTTTTGTATGGAGGACCAATGTAACATTTAGTGGTGGCAAATGCTCTCCTTCTTTGCCTAATTTTGCAAATAATGTCCGCCTGAGATCTGCTAGTTTTTTAAACCTACTATTAGCTGGTTTGCAGAAAAAGCAAATTCAATAGTAACGATCATGGATGAAAAGCTTTTTATTATTTAAATGAAGCAATGTTAATGCTACAGATTTTTTTGGATAAAATGCCATCAACAGAACAAATCTGTATCAAGTCATTATACATCAAGAATTGCTTTATTTTGTTTATTTTATTTGTTTAATGTTTTCAGTTTTTTATTTCATTTTAAGCAATATCTATGCTGTAAAAAAAAATTTGATGGCCAGCTTTTTTTAAAGAATTACAATTTGATATATTGTGAAAGTATATGTAAGTGGTCTGATGCCTTCATTTACATTTTTATAGGCTAAAAAAATTTATGATCATTGCATTTATAGCGGTTCAAATGTTTCTTAGCTAGAAACACTGTTAACTCAGCTTTGGTTTGTATGTGCAATAAATATAAAATGTGTTATATTCTTGATTTTAGTACTTTCATTCATGCAATAGTGAACAGCAACTGATTTTTTGTTTCTCTTTTTATAAGCTCTTTCATTAAGAGAACCTTCCTCACACTCATCAAACACTCTAATTTCATTGTAACCAGTTGCCAGGTGGTTGATTTTTTTTTCCTGTCCTAGAAAGATTAGATAACACATCTATATCACAGCAACAGAAGGTTTTTCCACAACCAGCATTTTATTGGGTATTAAATAAAAATTTGCAAATGTTCCATTTGTTTTAAAATTGTATTATGGAGATACTTAAAACTTGTATTCTCCAATGACATTTTAAATAATCTAGGTCTGGTCTAGCCTTTGCAACACCCAAGAGCCTTAAGATCAAACTTTATTTTTGTTTACAGTTTACTATTTTTGGCACTGTTTAGTCTGCACTGTAGATCTAGTATCTTTGAATTATTTTCAGGTAAATCAAATAACCCAATTTCTGATTTTCATTGTTTTATGTTCTTGCTCAATTATATAGTCATGACCAAAAGAAGGTACTTATATATAATAATACTCATGGTATTAATAAAGTTTTTTTCTTTTAAAAACTTCCTCTGGGTATCTGGGTCTTCTGTCAGTAACTACTGCATGTTTAAAATCTCCAATGGAGCCCAGCATCCTAAATTTGGTTGGTCATGTGAATAGAAATAAATGCACATTTCCTCAAGAAATGACAGATGTTATTCCCAATCAATATTGCGAGAAGCAGATATGAACGCTAACAAGTTCAAAACTTATTATAGTTATACTTTGATATAGTTTTTGAGAAACTTGCAAACTCCATCACCATTACCTAAGTTGCAAGTCTTACCTTTTCAAAATTTCATTCAGCTAATCTTTTTCACCATCTGATAAAAGAAAATTCACAACTATCCTATAAACTACAATCAATGTAATATTATGTGCTTCAATGGTCTTGTACACATATCGCTCTTCAAAAATCTGTCTAACAGTTGCATTTGCATAAAATCTTACAATCTCCCAGGCTGAATCCATACTACTACACTCTAAGCACTTTCCAAGACACTTCATTGCAACCATACCAGTATTTGAGCCCAAGTCCTCTGCATGTGTCAAATGTAGTTTATGGCAGGTTGATTGATAAAATTTATAGAAAAGTTCTTAAATGTTACTCAATCAAACACATCTATGGGCTTTCCTGCAACATTCAATCTGTCAAAAAGAATCTCGGCTTACTTGAGAAAAGTCACCCTTGCAAGTTTGAGTGCAGATAAACAGACTTTGATAATTTTGCTTTCTATCCTATCAACAATCCATCTTATCTGCAATACAATAGTTCATTTATATTATCAGCAAAATAAAAAAATTTAATGCTGGCTGATTGAATTTGAAAAAAATTAAATTGAAAATAAGTTGAATAATAAATAAATAATAATTAAAATTTGTTTTAGTGAAATAAAATAAACTGATAAATAAAAATAAAGTTAACTGAAATTAAAAAAGATCATCTCATCACAGATGTTCCTAAAATGCAAACCAGAATAAAAATTTACCTCTTTTTGGTTTCGAGCATTTTCTTGGCATGACATCCTGATATGCTTGATATGCAAGATATCTGAATTAGTAAAGAAATCAGGCTTGGCAAAAGCAGATCTACTATATCAACAACCTAGTTAATTAACTCTCTACTCTAATTACCTTCATAAAAGTCTTCTTCTGTTTTCTTCTTGGCCATCATCGTCTTTTTTTACAATACTGCTTGGTTACTGAATTAAAAACAATCAACTTTATCTTTAGATTTAGTGCTACTTTTTTGACTTTAATTTGTAATAAGTCTTTAATTTTTTTAAGTTGTTCCTCAACTAATTTCTTTATCTATATTTTGACTCATAATTACACAATTTTAAATTAAAATCTATGCTTTTTTGGCACAATGTGCATACTAAATTATATAGAAGTATTTTATCAAGTAAACAATTAGCTAGAAAAACCTAAAAAGTTAAAATAAACTGTAATTAAATTAAAAAAATTCTAGCAATAATTTCAAAATAATAACTAAAATCTATTTATAAAAAAAAACTATTTGAGCACAATGACACATTAATAAAACACACTACTAACTACTTTTTACACTACTAACTACTTTTTACATAATAAAAAATAAAGTTATTATTGTTATTATTATTAATTTTTAAATATGTGCTTTTTACATATTTAAAAAATAATAATAATAGCAATAATAACTTTATTCATTAATAGAGCAAAAGTAACAGCAAAAATAATGTTGTTTTTGCTTAAGTATTTATAGTAATTGTAATAATAATACTAATAATAGAAACAGCAGTTAAGAAAGTAATAAATATTATTGACAAAAACAATAAATTTTATAAAGCTTTTATAAAAAGAAAGAAAAAAAAGAAAACTAAAGGAGTTTATAATGATAAAAAATTAAAGTACATTTTTTTTAGAATTTGTTTAAATTTATTTTGTTTTAAATAAAGAAATGAAGATAAATTATTTTTAAATTTAAACTTTTCAAACTCGTTCAAACTTTTCAAACTCATTCAAAAAATATTCTGTAAACAATATTTTTACTAAAAAGAAAATGAAAAATTGAAACTCTGGGCATAGCATAAGTTTAAAAGCCAAACAACAAAAACTAATTTTTAATGTTCATTCCACTTATTATACTTATCTATTTATTTGATTATAAATATATGTGTAATACACAAACCAAGTACATAAAATAAATAAAAACTTTGTTTTGTTCTAGTTACTGTTAATTTATAAAACATATATTTTAAAAATAAATTCTTTCATATAACTTCTTATCTTTAGAAAATCAATTGAAGTAATAAAAAATAGACAGATTGATAAATGTTGGGGGTACTTCTATGCATCTATGCTATTTTTAACAGGCTTAATGGGATCTATTACTCTACATCAATACTTACAGATTATTTTTGTAACCAGTTTACGAGCTCGGTCATCATTATTAACAGTAGTTTATAAAAAGGTTCTTACTATATTATTAAATTTGTACCTAGCAACTTTTAAAAAAATTCTGTTTTTATGTGTTGACTAATTTATATTGGTCTTGCTTATACAAATATTTGTTATTTAAAAATGTGTAACATTATATATATATATATATATATATATATATATATATATATATATATATATATATATACATATACATATATATATATATATACATATATATATATATATATATATATATATACATATATATATATATATATATATATATATATATATATATATATATATATATATATATATATATATATATATATTAAAGTACTGATTCAATTTCAACAAGGCTGCAAGCTACCACTATTAAGTATGGAGTTACTAGAAAACAAAGAATAAATTTAGAGCAAGGTAATAAAAGTTGACAGAAGACTTGAAAAGTTGTATTATTCAGGATAAAATGAAGTTAGGAGAGAGTTCCAAAGGATTGAAGTGCTTAAAAAAAAGTGGAACAATAAGAACTTTTAGAGTATGCAGAGGCAGATAAAGTAAAATGATTTGACTTTGCTGAATGACATGCAAGAATCAGATTTGGTTAACAAAACTAGAGATAATAGCTCCTTTGAGCAGTGACCATGATAGCATTGATAGAAAAGTGAAAAAGATGCAACCTTACAAAGATGGAGGTGAGACTCTAGCATGCCAAATAAAACAGGTCCAACAACATTTGCAATGCATTTTTGTACCTAGTCTAAAAGAGAAAGAGCATCATTAAAAGAATTAGCTTAAATATGACAATTTCATTTAGGGACAAATAAGAGATTTGTAGAAGTAGAAAATGGAATCAGGAGTAAGAAAATGAAAAGAATGATAAAAAGAAACAACCTTAGCAGATGCTAACTTAGCAATTGACTGTTTGTATGGTTTTCATGAGAGGTCAGTAGTGAATGATAATCCAAGAAGATGTAAAGTAGAAAACTCAGTGAGAGCGTTGCCATTCATGAATATAGGAGTGTTAACAGTATCGCAATAGTTGTTTGCAGTAAATAACTGAGTTATTTTGGAGTTCACAAGCCACTGCAAGCCCCAATATGTTACAGAAGCAAGATCAGATACAAGATCAACGTGTGTATATATATATATATATATATATATATACATATATATATATTATATATATATATATATATATATATATATATATATATATATATATATATATATATATATATATATATATATATATATATATATATATAAAATCTGCACCATAAAGATTTAGCCTGGCTTTAAAATTCAATAAAAATTTAAATAAACATTAAAAAAAGAGATTTTTGTTGTTGTGTACATCAAATAAAAAAACGCAGAATACGAAAAGGAAAAATTTATATCACAAGACTCCATATCTTACAATTTGGTCAAGTCGGGTTTGGGTACCTTGTACCAGCTTTTAAACAGCATTTAGGTCAAGTCTACTGACACAGTAATTAATCCGACGCTCATGCTCGATATATCATTTGTAGACCATTCATCCTTTTTATACATCCCACTTAAGCATTGTCAAAAAGTTTTTACCAAATTAGAATAGTGAGATGTTGCTAAATCAAAAGATCTACTCAGTATCTCAATAATAATTTCATTTTAAAAACGGTTGTAAACACTCAAAAAAGCGCTTTTGTAAACACTCTTTTAAATAAATTTCTTGGTTTATTGTTTGGCCAAAAAGAATAATGCAAATTGATGTGACCCCTCGTGAGAAGATTACCATCCACACATTTTTTTTTTTTTTTTTTTCAAATTTTGCAACGCCATAATACTTAACTCTGTCTGGTATCCAAATTTGATCATTTGAATAGTATTTGTTATTACCTGCTAGTGTGCTAATTGAAAAAGTAAAGTATGACTCATCGTCAATAATGAATTTGGTAATTTGATAAAATATTTTGAATAAAGTCGACCATATTTTGGCAAACCCAAAATGGCAGAATTTCTGCTTGGTCTTTTTTCCCTTTTGTAACAAAGAATAGGCTTTTAAAAGCATTTTAAGATTCGCCCAATGGTGTTTTTGCTAAGTCCTGCATCTTTTACCAAGTCTTCTAGCAGCCTTTTAAAGTGACACAACTCTTTGATGGTTAAAAATATTTCTTTATTTGATGCAGGCTGTTTTGTATATTAAAAGTAAGCTTTTTTTCTTTTCTAGCTTTCCAACCCCAAGTTTGTATTTATTTTTATAGTTCATATATCTATAAGTTGTAGATTTTGAGTAGCCTTCCTGTGTGTCTAACGTGTTTTCTATCTTCATGCTTTTTTTGATACAAATCAAAGAAGTGACTTCTTATGGCTTGTTGATAAGGCATTTTAAATATCTAAACAAAAAATAATTAGACAATTTGTAAACTACGTGATAGAGAAAATAAAGAGCTTTAATTTGATTCTAAATACTAAATATTTTATCAAACTTACTAACTAATTATTGCTAATTAATGCTCATCAGATGATGGTCATTAGATTCAAGAGAAAAATTAGAGGAAGAATTTTTTTGTAAAACTTATTCTTGCACAAATTAGTAAGATCAGACCAATAATTTAGAGGTGGAATATTAGACTTACCTTTTTTAATGACAGACCAAAAGTCTTTAGCGTCTATCTGACATAAAATTGGAGGTTTAGGAAACTATGAATAATGAAGTATAGCATAAGACATCACCTTTTTACTTTAATTTTTGGCAATAATAAAAAGAAGTTTGTTCTCAAGAACTTCTGTGAAAAAGATAAAATATATATATGCTTAGAAGCTGCAGTTGCATAAAAGTGTGAAAACATAGGGTAGAACTGTTGACTTGAAACCAGAGAGAAGAAATAAAAGCTTCTATACCTGACTGAGTCCAAGAGATTACGTATAAGGTCTATTTGTCAAGGGAGATACAAAAGACATCAGCCAAAGAACCGCTACAGGAATAGTAGCAGTTCTTTGACTGTAGTAGTTTAAGGTAATAGTAAGAAGTACATATTTAAGGTGTAATGTGCAATAATGAGGGTGTCTGAAGAAAAAGTTTGAAATAAATGTTTTAGGGAGGTCATAGTAGATCTAAATGATAAAAGAAAACAAAGAGTAACTAAAGACAAGCAAGTGTCAAGACAAAACACAAATTAAGGAAAGAAGGTAAGTGGGTATGATTAAGTATGTATAAAATTGTATGATTAAGAGATTAAGAATGACAAAAATTTTGAACTAGAGTCAGCTTAGTGGTATAGTGGAACCAAGCTATTTTGTATGAAAAGTATTAAAATCAACAATAACAACAATATTTGCTGATGGATAAAGAGAAAGGATTTGGTCAATTTGAACTAGAATAACACCAAAAGACTGCAGTCTTAAGAAGAAAGAGAAAAATATATAACAAAATGTAGGTGAGTGAAGAGGTTCTAAACAAAAGCAGATAAAAGAATCATCTGTAGATTCAATCCTGATTTAATTAGAAATAGCTAAAACAAGTTAAAAGTTAAGCAAGTTACTTTTTGAGTTAATTTGAGACAATTTGGTGGTGGTGACGCTTTTTATGTTTAATTATTTTATGTACTTCAGTCATATTTTATGTAACTAGAGAACATGACACAATAATAGATATATCAAGGTTCTCCAAGTAATGAGACATGTAGTTTTCAAAATTAAAATTTTTATTTTTATGAAAATAAATTAAAATATGTTTATGAACATGTGTGAGAATAACGTTTTGTTGATGATTTTTAATTTTTATTTTTTATTTTGATATAGATTTTTCGAATTTCTAACACTGGTAATTCTCAGTTTACTTCTGGAAATATGGTAAACCTAATGACAGTGGATACACAAAAGTGCTATGATCTATTGACTTACCTCAATTTAGTGTGGTCTTGTCCCCTTCAAATTATAATAGTATTTTTTTATCTTTATTTTCTTATGGGATGGTCTGTTCTTGCTGGTTTGTGTGTATTAGTTTTATTTATTCCTCTAATCAGCTTTTTTTCAATTTATGAGAAAAAATTGCAAGCTCAGCAAATGGTGTTTAAAGATAGTAGATGCAAGATTATAAATGACATTTTTGCAGGTATTCATACTTTGAAGTTCAATGCTTGGGAAGACAGTTTTATGGCCAAAGTATTAAATTTTAGGAATGATGAATTAAAGTTAATCAAGAAAGCAATGCTTTTGCAAGCTAATCACTGTTTTGTATTGACACTTGCTCCAATTTTAGTTTTTGTTTCAATATTTACAGTTTATGTTTTACTGGGAAACGATCTAGATGCTAAAAGGGCTTTTGTAGCTATATCTCTTTTTAGTATTATTAAATTTCCTTTGCTAAGTTTACCAATAGTAGTATCTACAATTGCTCAATACAATGTGTCAGCAAAACGACTATCTAGTTTTTTAAAAAGTGAAGAGTTAGATCCTGTATCTATTTCAGATGACATTAATTATAAAAATGCTGTTGAAATACAAAATGGAACATTTAGATGGAACATACATGAAGAACCCATTTTAAATGATATAAACCTTAAAATTCCAGTTGGAAGCTTAACAGCAATTGTTGGTCATGTGGGTTCAGGAAAGTCATCCCTAGTTTCTGCAATACTGGGTGAAATTGAAAGAGTAAATGGAAAAGTGTATGTTAAGAATAGTATTTCCTATGTTTCTCAACAGCCATGGATTCAAAATAGAAGTTTGCGTGACAATATTGTTTTTGTGAGTGATTATGAAAACAATTTGTATGATAAAATTATCAATGCTTGTGCATTGAAGGCTGATATTGACCTATTACCAGATGGAGATCAAACTGAGATTGGTGAAAAAGGAATTAACTTAAGTGGTGGTCAGAAACAACGCATTTCAATTGCAAGAGCTGTTTACCATAATTCAGACATATACATCATGGATGATCCATTATCTGCAGTTGATACTCATGTTGGAAAACATATTTTTGATCAGGTTATTGGAAATAATGGGCTTTTAAAAAATAAGGTACAACTTATGTTTATATTTATTATCATTTTATTAATTTGAATAATATGCAAAAAAAGTTTTGCCTAATTAATAAATTAGATATTTGATAAATACCTAAAACAAATGTTTAGAAACATCTTTCTTCTATATTTAAAAATTTATCAAGATTTAAATTTTTTCAGGAATAAAGTGTCAATTTTTAATTTTTCTGCCTTGATACCAAATCAATATCTTATTCATTAATACTTGTTTATTGGGTTTTGTAATGAATATGTAATGTGTAATATATAAGCATAATGGAGTTCAAAACGTCATTATATTCTTTTATTTGCTAAATATATATATATATATTTTTATCTCAATGGACATTAAGTATTTCAAAGCACTATTTAATTAGAAAAATTCAAAACAATGGAGAAATATTTTTATATACAAGTGTTATGTACCAGTTTTTTAAAATACAAAATAACTTTTTTGTCATTTAATACATATAAATAATTAAAAGTAACAAAGAAATGTTAAATCTTTTTTTTATCAATAAAAGCAAAATGAATAATAGTAACCCAGTATTGAATTTTTTTTTAAATTTAAATTGTTTTAACTCCTAAACACAATCCTTGAAAAACAAAATATTTGAAGAAACAAGTTCTAAGCACAGTATTACCACAGACATTATGGGTCAGTAGAAATGTAAATCTTTTGAATTTTATCTCAATTTATTAAACTTGTAATGAGTATATTTTACATAATTGCCATTCAAATGTTTTTTACTATCATATTATTATTATTAAAACTTATTAAATCTTAAAACCTTATTAAAACCTTAGTTATTTTACTTATCAATCCGCCCTAAAAGATATCTTTAGACTACTTTGAATATTAAAAATATAAAATAAAAAAGTTTCTGTTTAACAAAAGTAACATACATGTACACAAAACACGCACATAAAACAAGTATACAAAATTGCAATTTTTGTATATTAAAATGCGCAACATTTACCGCTTTAAAAAACCACCTCTCACCAGGCCTCAAATTTTTAATCACTAGCTTTCTCTCAAATACTTGTTCAACATCTTTTTCTTTTTTTTTCTTTTTTTTTCTTTTTTTTTTTTGGTACTGTTATTACATCCCCAAAGCCACTGCAGTTAAGAGATCTATATATTATGTAACGCTAAACTTATTTGAAAACTAAAAGTTGGAGCTTGTTTGTGCAACGATTTTCATGGAACTTAAAGTGTTATTTTTTTTTTTGGTTTATTTAAAGATTCTGCAAGGGAAAAACTTTTAATATTTTTTAGTCTTGTTTATTAAATAAAATTAGAGTTGCATAGTTTATGGATGATTTTTTTTTCCAAGTTGTTGTTTCAATCCTCTCTTAACCATTGTTGTGTGGAGAAGTAAGTTAAGTGCTTATTTACCAGGGACATGGTTGATATTAAACTTGGAACTTCATCCTTACAAAGCAAACAGTTCTCTTGCATCCTTATATATTTAATCACTAACTTTTAGATATTTAATCATTAAATTATTTTAAGATATTTAATCACCAAATTACTTTTAGATACTTATAAAAACCATAATTATTCATTTCTTTATAGATTTTAAAATAAAGTTTCTTTAAATATTTTAATCTTTGATTTTTATTTTCTTAGATTATTATTTATATACTGATACTTTATCTGCATATAACTTTTAGATACTTATTCTTACTTAGTGACATTTAGTGAATTTAGTGAAAGGTCTTATTTGATTTAATAAGTTGGCATTAAAATTATAATATATATTAAACCAAATGCAAATTCTCAATTGATGTGAGAAACCTAACTATTTTCAATTAGAAAGTCTGTATATGCAAATATTTTTTGTTTTAGACTCGCTTACTTGTTACTCACAATCTTTCATATTTGCCTCAAGTTGATCAAATCATTGTTATTAAAGACAATACAATTTCTGAGGTA
>NC_088920.1:26777500-26812500 GCF_038396675.1 Hydra vulgaris
AAAATTCAATTTTACTTGATTTTGTATAAAGTTCCTCCATAAGGAACTTTTTACAGCACGTTCAGCAATTTGGTTAGATCTGGCGAAGTCAATTAATGACCCCTCTATTGACCAATGCGTCTTTAAACACTCAATTGCCTTGCATTTTATCTTGATGAGTGAGAAAAGGACATCTCATTGTAGTGTTGCGAATGGAACCAAGCATTTACCTATTCATAGCAAATGTTTGGTTCCATTTGTAAAGTTGCATGCTGGAGCAAGGATACTGCGCCTCTCTGGTATCAGAAAAAATACTATAACAGCATATATGGCACATGAGTTCCATCTTGCTAGATGTAAATTTGGGAGTTTTTTCCAACTGATTTGAGGCCAATTTAAAGTTGTTTTATAATGACAATATGCCTGACATAGTTCATACAAGATCTTGAAATCATCTCGCCGTTCAGGCTAACATCTGATGCTAGGAGGTGGAAATCAGTCTGAAGAGAGATATAGTTTTCTGTTAACTTGTCAATGAAGGAGTAGTTAAGTTCTTGTTTGCTTGTTGGCCCTTGAATAAGAAAATTCTTGACATGTTTCAGAAGGAAGTCAAGTACATGGTGCTGACAGCCAATATATTGTGGTTTCTGAAAGCCCTTGCTCAAGACATTATCCTGTATGAGCTTTACAATCCGTGCAAACTACCAGTATTTACTGTGGATGTGTCACAGATTATCATGCAAACATTTTCCCAATCATTGTATTCATAAATTAGCTGATCTAGTTCCTTATGCATGGCAGACCCGCCCTCACATTTAAGAATACCAAGTTTGATTTCAATTATCATATTTTTCAACAGAACTACTTGGTATTGTTCCCCTTCCAATCTTTTACCATCAATCTGGAAACAATAGAGATTTTTGCTTTGAAATTTTTAAACAATTTTGGTCTTTATTTTTGTCCTTCAGAAATTACTCACTTCTAGACACCCGCTTGACAGGGTCATAAACTGGCACATTATGACCCTGTTCAGCAATTGCAAGAGTATCATGTGTTTTATGTGTAGAAATGTTATTTTTCAGTACTAGTAAACTAATTGTTTTAGTGCTTGTTCTTTGGTATTTTGGTTTGCATTTAGGAGAAGATGATGTAGAAAAAGAGGTTGGCGACTCAGGTGAAGAAGCAGAGGTTTCAGAATCCAAAGATTCTGTTTGTGAAGGCTGTGATTGGACAGAGGCTTGAAATTGAGCTTTTGATAGTCAGACTCGTTTTCTTTGTTAGATTGATTCCAAAAGGGCTTGTTTGACCATCAAATAACCAATCTTTCCTCCACTCTTAACTTACCTCTGGTAGAGCTCTTTATTCTCCGTGCTTTTCCATTCTCCATTAATGTTGGTGACATCAAATAACTGAGAAAGTGTTCCAGTGGTTTTATCAGATGGTTTTTTTTGTTTTTGTCATATAAATTAATTAAACTATTGAGTAACTTTCTGATGAGTGCGCTGGATAATAGTGGAAAGTCTAGAATTTCCCTCCAGAGAAATTCTATATTTGTTATCGAAATATTGATTCGAACAAGTTGCAGTTTCTCGCTATTGAACAGAAAAGTGAAGTTTCCAAGAATTTGACAATTTGTTGACATCCATGTGAGATTCTTCATCCATATGCACCTATTTGGCTTTACACTGTAGCTGAAATTTCTATTAGAGATTTTATTTTGGTTTTAAGGTGGTTCACTTTTCTTCCTCTCTGCAAGACTTGTAATTTTGCACTGAAAACAAGGTTTTATCCAAAAGATTCAAAAATATTTCCTAATGCTTCAAAATACTCCACATTTTACATATATTATATATAATCAGCACCTGAAATAGAAAATAAATAAAATGTAACAATAATAATATAATTATATAGAGAGAACTTGCCCCAAGCTGGAGTGAGTTCATATAGTATAGTTGGAATCAAAACAAATTAAATAAAATTAACTATCTGTAAATGCCTTGTTCATAAACAAATGTAAACAGCTGACTGGAACCTGCCTAAAAGTTGAAGAACTACACTAACTAGAAGAAAAATAGAATGTCATATAAAATTCATTGTAAAAATTTGAATTCATTGAAAAATTTGAGTTCATTGAAAGCATTGAAAAAAATTTGAAATTTGAAAAAAAATTGAAAAAATTGAAACTCCTTGTCAAACTGCACGATAAGTAAACAAAATTAAACAAAAAGGTGGGGTAACTTTTTTCAATTTTAAATATTGATGTTGCTTTTGTCATTTTCATAAAACTATTCTTTGAATGTGAGGGGTTTCAGTTTTGTTACAAAAAATGAATGATAACAGTTATTACCCTAATATATATATAACCAACACTTATGATAACCATAGTAATTCTATAGTCATTAGATCACCAAAAATTCTTTTTTTACCATCCTGTTTATTTTAATTTACTGAGAGTTTTTTATTACACCAGTCTTAGCACAAAATTTAAAATATATGTATGTAGAAATCATTACTTAATTTTATTTAGAGTGAAATTTTTGTGTTTAAATTTATTTAAGAAATGCTCCAGCTAATTATAAAGTGCAAGAAATACAGTAGCGCTCAAAAGTATTTTTATTATAGTTTTTGCTTAAAAAAAAATATTGATGGTAGCAAGAGATCATTTTATTATTTATTTATGAAATGTACATTAGTGACATACTACTGCAGTATAAAATATTTATTGGACTTGGTATTAATATACTTTAATTAATTATTTTTCAATTTTGTGCAGGTCAAAAATATATATTTTTTCGATTATATTTAAAAAAAAAGGGTCACAAAATGATGAAAACTATCAAAACCCATGAAATTTAGAATTTGTATGTTTAATTTTAATTTTAATTTCAATTGATAAATTAATTAATTAATGAATTAATTAATTTATATAAATTTATTTTTATCTTTTGAGGTAACTACAGTGGAGAGGCATTAAGTTGACAAACTTAATTAGTTTGTCTATAGGGATACTTTTTGTGTAAAGCTGCAAACAAACTTTTTTTGTTAGTAAAATTTCCTTTTCTAACTTGACAATTAAGCTCTTCCCATAAATTTTCAATGAGATTTAGGTAAGGACTTAGGGTAGGTTAGTACACGGACTTTTTTAGATGTGAATCAATTATTGGCAGCCTTTAAAGTATGTTTAGGGTCATTATCCTGTTGGAAACACCATTCTTGATACATTTTTGCTTTAATATGTGGTAGCATATAGTTTTTCATCAAATCAGTACAGTATTTAGCATCCATGATTCCCTCAATTTGAACTAATAACCCTACACAATCAAGAGGGGAAAAAACCCCACACCATGACACTTCTTCCATGTTTTACAGTTGGTACAGTGAATTAGGGTCTTTTTTTTCATTTTTTGGACGTCTAGCATACTTAATACCATCAGATGAAACAAACTATATTTACTTTCATCACTCAACAAGACTTTACACCAATCTTGTTAACTTCTGTGTAAATGCTCTTTGGCAAATTTTGCTAGAGCCATCCAGTTCTTTTTTGAAATCAATGGTTTTCAACTAGGACGTCTTTGAAATAAATTTTTGTCACGTAAATTTCTTTTTACAGTAGACTCCAATATTTTTACTTCAAAATATTTTCTGTATTCAAAAGTGATCTCCAGTTCAGTAAGGAGACCATCACTTTTTGACATTTGACAAATTTTGCGATCAGATATTTTAGAATTTTTTCTAAAATGGCCAGATTTGGGTTTTCTAAAGTTGCATGCTTTTATCTTGATATATGCACATACAAGCTGTTTGAATACTCCAAATTGACAAGCAGCTTTCGCTTCTGTAATTCTATGATAATTACATGCATTTACTAGTGAATTAGGATAATATTCACTAAGCTCCTTGTGTTTTCCCATTTTTGAATGTGGTTTTAATAATTTTCAATAAAGTTTGCTTAAAAAATTCTGCGAACTAAAGTTTTCTAAAAACGTTACAAACTAAATGCAATTATTTATTAAAACAAAAAAAACTTCTACCAATTAAAACTATACTTATATGGGTGTAAATTCCACAAACAAAGAATGCTCTAAATATTTTCCATTAAGAAGTTGTTGCACGAAAAATAATAGCCAAAATGCTTGACCGCTATAGTAAAAACTTCAAAACAAATTATGTGACTTAATGAGACCTATTTGGCCAAACAATTTAATTTGATTTTTTAAAAAATCAAATTTTTGCAAACTAATTTTCTCTTGTTTTTTTTTTCTTTTTACTTTTTTTCTGTCATTTTTCTTAGAAATTTGGTGAGTTTGTAAACAATAAAAGTTAAACAAAAAAAATTTTTTTGTCAAAGTAAAACAAAAAATATTTTATTTGTTAAATAGGTTGGAAGTTATGAAGAGTTACAAATGAATGGCCATGCTTTTTCAGAATTTATTAAGACATACTACCATAATGTATATAATGAAGAGGCTGTCGAGGGTAATCAATTAAAAAATAACAACATCTGTGAGTGTTTAAAGGAAGTTGGTAAATATTTATACTCAAAAATTTAATAGCTAATAATTTAAAAAGTTTTGGGTTTCTTTTTAGAATTTTTTTCAAAAGTTCATATTAGTTTTTTAAATATTTCATTTATAGATCAACAAGTTATTTCTACACAAGCAAGTATTGAACGATCATTAAACTTAAAAAATTTTGCAAATTCTTTTGCATCTAGCAGACGTGTATCACTATTTGAAATTATGAAAAATAATAGATCAATTGATGTATGTTATGAATTAGAAAAAAATGAAATTTACAAAAAAGAGGCTTCTAAAGTTCTAAAGCGTCAGGAAAAATTAGAGTCATTAAACAATGAAAAACGAACCAAAGATTTATTTCCTATAGAGGTTTTTAAAACTGGAAAGGTAGTGATATAAAACTTTTATGAATTTTTTAAATAAAAATTATAAATTTCTACTAACAATATAATACTTCCTCACTTCTTTGTAACTTTAATATTATTAAAAGGTGTCAGGGGTGTGTAAAGAAAATTTTTTGGGCAAGTCCAAAAAGAATTTTACCCCCTTGCCCTCCTTTTTTTTTTTAGTTTTAACCAGATTGAGAGATTTTTATAAAAAATTTTTAATAACTCTTAAGATTAATTATAATATCCCTAAAATGGTCACCAAACCTGAAAGTATGATTAATTCAAATTAAAAATGCTATGTTTTGAAAATACTCAGCGCTGTAATGTATAATATATACAAGATGTAATTTTTTAAATACAAGATTTCTGTTGACAAAATTCAAGACCATAATATTACCATAATAGATAATGATATTACCATAATAGGTAAAAATTAAATAGTAAATCCAAAGCATAACTGAAGGTATTGATTAACAATATTTCTAAGTGAAATGATAAAATCTTTTAATGCTTGAATAAGATTCAAACTATAAAAAATATCATTATTAATTGCTTGCACAATTGAGTAATTAAAAAATTTATATTAAAAGCAGGTCTTGTTATACACAGTATAACAATAAAATGATGTTTTTCTAATTTTTTATTTGAAAGAAATAATTTTTTTCTCCTACAGAACAACTTTTTCTTTGAAATGCTATAAATCATGTAAATTAAACAACATTTTGAACTAATCAACTGCCATATTTTATGTTTAATAAAAAAGGCAGCGCTACACCACTACCGCAGTTAAACAATAAAACTTGATAAAAATTTTACTTGGGTGTATGTAAAAAGGGAAGTCCAAAATTTGTACTAACTGAAAAAATCATTTTGATTTTTTATAAACTAATGAAAGAAATTGTTTTAAAACAAAGTTCTATATAACGAAATAACATAGGCATATCAAATCAAGTTTCTAGTTAAGTTATACAACTCAAAGATTAGTTTAACCTCCATCAAAATATTGTAATTTTTTTTTAATAATTGTAAAATTATGAAGCTAAAATACTATTATGTTCTCCCGTTTTTAATTTATTTTCAACCATTTCAGATAATTAACGATGCATAATTTGTTTAGTTTTTGTTTGGTTTTAATAGTTATATATAATAAAAAAAAAAAAATTTTTAAACAATATAATCAAGTTGAAAAACTTTTAATTTTTTTGGGGACATCTAACAAAGTAGCAGACATCCCCAAGACACCAGTGGAGTACCATACCCCTTGGTGTGGTACTCCACTGCTAGCACTCTAAATGTGAATACATTAAATTTCTGCTCAGTTACAACTTTTATACAAATTAAATATGGTAGACTTTTGCACTTAGTTAAATACTTATAGTAGACTCTTTCACTCATACAAATTAAATGTGGTAGGCTTTTAATTTTTGATGAAATAACATATATAAGAGTCGTAACGATAAAGCTAAAATAAAGGAAAAGAAGCTAAAATAATAGCTATAATTTGATTTGTGTCATAAAGTTGATTTGATTGTCGTAACATAT
The DNA here is from genome assembly GCF_038396675.1 of Hydra vulgaris. Classification (NCBI taxonomy): domain Eukaryota; kingdom Metazoa; phylum Cnidaria; class Hydrozoa; order Anthoathecata; family Hydridae; genus Hydra; species Hydra vulgaris. The sequence goes on from NC_088920.1 coordinate 26,783,931, forward strand.
TGCTTACAGGATTTAACTTCTTCTTTTAACTACTCAAGGTCAAGTCAGGTTTAGGATCATCAACTCTTGTAGAGTTTTTCTTTTTTTAGGCAAATGTTAGGAAAAATAAACGTTGACTTAAAAATTCTCTACGTTGAATAAAGGCTAAAAATGATGTCTGGATAAAAATACTCATCTTAGGCAGATGTTAACTGCATCAAGCTACTGTTTTGTAGAAGGCCTCTCAGGCAAAGACTTTAGGGGTAAGCAGAATAATTCTTTTGAACATCCTTGAACCCTTTCTTCATCTATAAGGCTGGCATAGATGTAAACCTGTAAAATTGTTTCCTGCCTAGGATAATGAATGCTGGATCTTCATGGCTCTACTTATAGATTTTTGTTTGTACCTTCTTGATAGTGACTATGCAACTCTTCTTATTATCTTCTAATGATGGTACAGCCTGTCTACCAAACAGTCTGGCTGGCAAAAAGGTTTCCTGAACTCTGTGGTAGCTCTTAGAGCTACTACAGAGTTAGGGAAAATGAATGGTTACAACTTTCGATTAATTAGCAAGACTGAGACAACTATGTAGCTTATTACTTGAAATGTTGTGCTCTATCTATGAACAATTCAAGTTCTCTTTAAACTAAAAACATGTTCTCTTTAAACTTAAAACATGCCTAAAGTAATCCAAAATATTAAACATAAAAAACATCCATTACCACCTAATTGTTTAAATATATCTTTTACAAATATTCGTGGTCTTCAAAGTAATCTTCTATCCTTTGAATTTACCTTGATTTGCAAAGACTTCAATAGTCATTTGCATATATATATATATATATATATATATATATATATATATATATATATATATATATATATATATATATATATATATATATATATATATATACATATATGTATAAGTTTTATATATACATATACATTTACATTATATATATATATATATATATATATTTTTTTTTTTTTGTTAATTCACCTCCCCAAGGCCGAGAAGGCCACTACAGACGAGGAGGCTACTTAATTGTGGTTATAACCTTCTCTCAACTCTATAACTCCGAAACACGAACCATGACGAAAAAGGCCGCTGCGCGGAGAAACAAGTTGAGTCATAAAATTTAATATATATATATATATAGTTATAAAATTTAATATATATATATATATATAAGTCATAAAATTTAATATATATATATATATATATATATATATATATATATATATATATATATATATATATATATATATATATATATATATATATATATATATTTATTTATATATATATATATATATATATATTTATGTATATATATATATATATTTATATATACAGTATGTAGCAAAAAATTGTCACATTGTTTGAGCAAAGCAACTTTTTTTTTTTAATAGAAAAGCTGTGAAGAAAAATTAAGTTTTAGTTTATTAATTTACAAATATTACTTTTTGTTTTATTTAATTGAGCAAATTGAATTTTTTTTTAATTTTTTGTGTGAAAAGAAAAATATAGTGATATAGAATAAATCTGAAAAATCCGATCTTGAAATAGTGTATGAAACTGAGTTTAGATAATCTCATATATAAAATCTCTGTCTCATAATTTCATATATAAAATCTAATTTTGCAATGATTTACAAGTATATAAGGCTAAAAGTGGTTGAAAGAAAATTTTTACACTAAGAGACCAAAGAATAATCGCTTTCTAATTGCTTCTGAAGAGTCCAAAACTGCAAAGGATGTTACAAATTTAATATATGATAGCTATGCTGGGGCGGATTGAGCATTTTTTGGTCTTTGCGATATCTAACTTCCAGAAATGGAGCTAACTCCAAACATTTATGTGTTTATAATTATGTCAAATAATGAGAGTTTGCGAAAAATTGCAATAATTGGAGGCTGGGAACAAAAAAGCCCTAAACTTTTTGCCCCCACCCCCCACCCCCACCCCACCCCCCTCCCCCGCTCTTGCCTTAAGCGTGAGAGCAAAAGTTGATGAAATATTCTCTTTGTATTATTCTCAACTAATTTATATTCATCGATAAATTTTAAGTTTATTAGTATTATCTTTCAGCGTTCAAAAGTTATATAAAAGGGGGGGTTTAAACTTTGTATGGTCATTAAATTTAAAATTTATTGATGAATATAAGTCTAGCTGAAAATAATACAAATAATATTTCATCAACTTTTTGCTCTCACATTTGGGGCAGAGGGGCAATAATTTTGGGGCTTTCTTGTTTCCAGGCTTCAATCATTGCAATTTTTTGCAAAACATCCTTATTTGATATAAATATAAACATATATATTTTTGGAGTTTTCTCCATGTCTGGAAGTTAGATATCTCAAAGACCAAAAAATGCTGGATCTGCTCCTGCTGCTATGGGACTCATGCTTAAGTTTGGACAGTCAATCAAGAGCTCCAAAAAATTGGTTTTTGATCCAGAAAGAAAATTAAAGAGCCATTGTTGGTTTCTTGTCACTGCCAAGCTTGTTTAAAATACGCTAAACTTTAAGCAAATAAGACTTTTGATGACTTTTATGACTGAATTTGAACATCTGAAAGTAAAATTAATATGTTTGGATCAGATGTTAATATATGCTGGGAAAAAACCTAATTTATCATTAAATGCTCGAGACTATATACCAACCATTAAACATGGCAGAGGAAAACTCTTAATTTGGGGATGTTTTCGTGCTTGTGAAGTTGGTAAATTAGTGAAAATTAATGGTATAATAAATAATGGCTATATAAACATCTTTAAGGTCAGATATTTCAAGTCACTTCGTAAATGGGGCAGAACTGTACGCTAGCAATGTTCATTTAAGACAACAATTCCAACCATAAAACTGATAAGACCATTAAAATATTTCACATGAAGAAATTAAAAGGTGTTAACTGCCTAGCACAAAGCCCTGATCTTAACCCATTTAAGTATTTGAGCAATATTTAAACAACAGATCTACAACTTTCCCACTCTACCAAAGCATAAAGATGAACTTTGGGCTTGTTTTCAAGAGGTTTGGTTTTCAATTATACCCAAGGAATGTCGAAAGTTGGTTGCCAGTGTTCCTGAAAGAATTCAGGCTGTAATTACATGTAAAGGAGGATTCACTCGATAATAATTTACTACAATATGTTGTTCGTTTTCATTGGCAACAAAATTGTCACCATTAGCTTTTTACATAAAAATTATTATCCTCAAAATATAATAAAAAGCAATATTTTCAGTTATCTAAGTGTTAATTCTAAAACTAAAGTTTAATTTTTTCTTCCAGCTTCTCTATTAAAAAATATATGTTTCTTTGTTCAAAAATGGTGAAAATTTTGTCACATAATATATATATATATATATATATATATATATATATATATATATATATATATATATATATATATATATATATATATATATATACATATATATATATATATATATATATATATATATATATATATATATATATATATATATATATATATATATATATTTATATATATATATATATATATATATATATATATATATATATATATATATATATATGTATGTATATATATTAGGGTGTCCCAAAAATATATCATAAATCGAATTTTAATTTGCGGAATACTACATATAGCATAATTTTATCCATAAAGAAAAACAAAAAAAAATTAAGTTTTTAGCTCAAGCGGAAGGTTATTTAGGTGAATTCACTTTTATATAATCATTTATAATAAATAAATTTTGATTTAAAATTGATTTTTATCCGAGTCAACTTTTATTTGTGTTTCAACAAAAGCATGGCCAACAATAAAAATAAATGATGCGTGTTTTATAAACAATAAAAACTAATGATGCGTAAGTTTAACTCAAGCCAATATATAATTAAAGTTGAGATCAAGTTAAAAAGTTGTTTTCAACCAAGAAATTCGTCTAAAACACAGGTTTGAACTTGTATATAAAACTTATTTACCAGTTTCACTATTTTTTCATTATTTTTTGTATATATTATAGAATATACTATAATCTATAGTTGTATACTACAAATGTGTCTAATGAGGATTTTTTAAATAAAATAAATTTTAGAAAATGTCTCTAAACATTATCATGTTAATTCACTGAGAACAGATATTGATGATGCATCAAAAGCTACAAGGAAGAGAAGACAATTTTATTTGCTAGGGTTTCCTTTTTTTTGTTGGAAGTCTAATTTGTTTTAAGTCTATTAAATAAGTCTATTAAATAAGTCTAAATAAGTCTATTAGGGGCAAAACAGAGTTTTGCCCCTAAAAGACCGGTTCTCTGGTTAATGTGCTGACATCACATTTATGAAAGACACGTGGCTCATGTGATGAAAGAAATATTTGGTCCTACAAGTAGTCCCAGCAAAAAACTTTATGTAATTCTCCAAAAACTATGGCCGCAGATTTACGAAGATGTAAACAAACTTGAGAGAATTGTAAAGTTTGACTGGTCTCAAGATGCTTTCAGGCCCGGCTCATTACTGTTCAAACTTGCCTTGGATACTAAAGAGTTTTGTATTACAGCTCTTCATAAGAATACTTTTCAGAGAGGTGATTACAAGTATCTTTGTGAGCTTATGGCATTTTTTCTAGGAGCTGAGTTATCGAACTTTTCATTTAAACAGCCTGGAGCTCATCATAAAGCAAGGTTTATGGCTGACTGTATATATTTACTGGTTATTCAGATGACTCAAAAGTACCACCCTGCTGATTCCGAAACAGTTGAAAAAATACAATAAATCATCTGAAAGTCGCAACCAAATACATAGTATTTTTCCATGGACTCTTCTTTCTAAAAAGCCCTAATGCTTCTCAAGCACTTTCAAATGATTTAATGGCGTTCGATATTGCTTTTCAGTTACAAACAGTAGACGAGTTTAAAGAATTTGCAGCAATAGGAAAGGTTCTTTACCAAAGTCTTAAGCGTCACACTTGGTATCTGTCTCCGCAACAAGTCATTTTTGCTCTTGCTGATAAGGATCTGAAAACCAAAGTTAAGACCAACATGTTAAACAAACTGCTTTTGTTATATTATTTTTTGATGTTTGAAAAAAGTGACTTTTTGATGTTGAAAAGGTCAAACTTTTATATCTCATAGTTTTCGAACGTTAAAAGATTTTTGTGTCAATTTTAAATTTTATCGACGAATATAGATTTAGTTGAGAATAGTAAAAAAATTACGTATCACCTTGTTGCTCTTATGTTTAGGGCAGTTGTAGCTAAAACTTTAGGGCTTTTTGTTCCCAGGATCCAATCATTGTAATTTTTTGCAAAGCATCCTTATTTAACATAAGTATAAACATATATGTTTGGAGTTTGTTCTATGCCTGAAAATTAAATTCAAACGTTAAAAAATGCTGTATCTGCGCATGAGCCTGCATTCTAAAAATTATTTGCTGTTCATTTTGTTGCATTGAAAACAAATTTCTCCTTAAAATTGATGATTTATTTTGTAAAAAAATTTACTTAAAAAGTTTACGACAAGCACATTTGTTTGTTTAACACGCAGCAATTTTTTTGTTTGCTTAGGTAACAATTGTAATCGGAATAATATGAACTAAGTTATTATTAAGTCAAGTTTTACTTAATAAATTAAAAGTGAATTCACCTAAATAACCTTCTGCTTGAGCTAAAAACTTAATTTTTTTATGTTTTTCTTTATGGATAAAATTATGCTAAATGTAGTATTCCACACATTAAAATTCGATTTATGATATATTTTTGGGACACCCTAATGTATATATATGTATATATATATATATATATATATATATATATATATATATATGTGTGTGTGTGTGTGTGTGTGTGTGTGTGTGTGTGTGTGTGTGTGTGTGTGTGTGTGTGTGTGTGTGTGTGTGTGTGTGTGTGTGTGTGTGTGTGTGTGTGTGTATGCATGTATATATATGTAAATTTTAGTTCATTGTTATTTCGTAATTAGCTCATTAATAGTTCGTTTTAGTTTATGGCTTGACTGGTCAATCAAGAAGTATTTCTGTTGTCACAGCCTATCTAATGAAAATTGAACACCTTAGCTTAAAAGATTTGCTCAGTGTGTAAAATCTGATGCTTTTTAGTTTTATTTCTAGCTTTAATTTAAACTGTTTTTAAATAAATGTTCATTGGTAGATAGGTACCTTGAGGTTATTAATCTACTATTTCTTCACCTGTTATTATGAGGTTTAAAATTGTTTTTTACTTAAATACCACTTTTGTTTTAAAAAAATCTACAGATATAGAAACTTAATGTGACCAATCAGGCATGTAAAAGCTTGATAAAAATTTGATAGTCATCAAAATGTTTTGTTCTATTAATCAAAAATGTTTTGTTCTGATATTAATAAATCAAAAATGTTTTGTTCCAAACTCATCAAAAATGTGAAACTAAAATGAGAAATTAAAAATAGAATTTAAATAGGTTTGGATCTTTTGGGTTTTACTTTAGTAAGCTAATATGATCATTAGGGTTTGAATTCAGTAAGTTACTATGATTTTTAGTGTTTTACTTTAATAAGTTACTATAATCATTTAGGTTTTAATTTAGATAGTTACTCTGACCTTTAAGGTTTTACTTTAGTATGTTATTATGATCATTAAGGCTTTAATTTAGTAAGTTATTTTAGTAAGTTACTATGATCTTTAGGGATTTATTTTACTAAGTTACTATGATCATTTAGGTTTTAATACATGATCATTTAGGTTTTAATTAAGTAAGTTAGAAATCTTTAATTAGTTGTTTTTTTTCATTTTTAAAAATTTAATAAGTTACTTATCTTAAGGATTTTAGTTTAGTAAATTATTAAGATCTTTAAGGTTTTAGTTTAGTAAGTTTCGGGATTCGATTTCTAAGCAAAGGCTGGAAGGAGTTTGCTTCCTGGTATCAGTACTATTCAAAATTGGTCATGTCTATAGTAATATATACATATTTATTTATTTTTTGTGTCTTTTATATAGTTGGAGGTGCATTAGGTACTGTTTTAGCACACCTGTACTTTAATTAAGGCAGAACACGAATAAACATACTTTAATTGTATGTTTATTCATGTTCTGTCTAAACCATCTGGTGTTGACTCATCCATAAGTTTTTATCTGTATGTTTGTGTTCTGTCTGATTCTCTGGCACGGTGTTGACTGACTTGTAAGTTGCTATTTTATGTTTGTGTTCTGTCTTTTTATGTTTATATGTATGCTTGTATTCTGTCTATACACCCCTAACACGGTGTTTACTTACTTTTAAGTTACTTATGCATGTATGCGTTCTATTTAAATGTTTAAATATTCTGTTTAAATGTTTAAATCTGTGTTTATAAAGTGTGAGCTCATTAACTAACTAGACACTCTAACTATAAAATCTAGGCTTACTCTTATCTTCAGTATTTTGTTAGATGTAATGTTTTTGCTAATGCATTTCCAAAATATCATGTCCAATGATTTAAGATACTATTTTCAGAAAGTAGCTTCTTTTAATTACTCCAGGTCAGGTTCAGGATCATCACAATCACCCTGCTACTGGTATTATGTAATCCAGTACCACCTGCCCCATTCCCTGCTGCCTTGTAGAGTGTGCTTTTTTAGACAAAGCTAGGAGAAACAAACCCCGACTTAAAACTCCCCTGCCTTGGAGCTCTTGGTTGAGGAAAGGTAGCGATGGTGTCTTTATAAAAATACTTATCTTGAGCAGATGTTTACTGCATTCAGCTACTGTCTTGTAGGAGGCCTTTTAGACAAAGACTTTAGGGGTAAGTAGAATAATACTGCAAACCAGCCTCGAACCTTTTCTTTATCTGTTAGGCTGGTGGAGATTAAATTTTTTCCTTCCTAGGATGATGAATGCTGGATCTTCTTGACTTTTCTTATAGGTTTTTGATTGCAACTCCTTGATTGTAGCTATGCAACTCTTCCTGTTATCTCCTAATGAGAATACAGCTCTAAAACTCAGTTTAATGGTTCTGAGGCTGGCTAGTAGTAAGGCTTCCCAAACTCGGCGGTAGCTCTCAGAGAAGCTGATTCCATCAACAGCTGCAAAATATCCGAGTATTAACAGTGCCATGATGAGCTTGGATGGTTTCCCTGTTAATGCTTTTGGTGCACATTTTCGAGGCCACATATGGAGCCTTATGTTACGACTTAAAGTTAGTTGTCAGGACTGAGAAAATTGAACAGCTCATTGCTTAGAAGGCTGTGCTGAATGAGTCAAGTTTTCTTTAAACTTAAAACATTCCAAAAGTAACCCAAAATCTTAAACATAAAAAACCATTTCCACCACTTAACTGTTTTAATATATATTTTACTAATACTCATAGTCTGCAAAGCAACCTTCCATAAGTTAAATATTACCTCTTGCAAAATTCACCAGGCTTGCTTGGTCTCAGTGAGTCTAATTTAAATTCTGCCATTTCTTCTTCTGATCTCAGTATTCTTGGATACCATTCTTTGATTTGCAAAGACTTCAATGGTCACATGCTTGGCTTGGGGGTATACATGCGTATCAATTTACCTATTTGTTGTGAAATCAGGTTTGAATCCTTTGACTATTCTTTTATGTGCTTCCGCTAAGCGCTTCTTCACTCTATTGCTATTCTCTTTCTTCTTTATTGTTCTTCTTCCCAAAACTGTACTATTTTAGATGTAATTTCTGATCAAATTGACCATGCCCTCTCTCTTTTCCGTCTTTGAATATTGTTGTTATTGGTGACTTTAATGCTCTTCACACTAAATGACTTGGCTCTAACGCCACTTACTCTGCTGGCACTAAAGCCTATAACTTTTTCATTTCTCAATCTCTTACCCAGATTGTTAACTTTGTGAGTCATTTTCTTCACAACCCTAATCATTTACCTTCACTCCTTGATTTATGTTTGGTCTCTGATCCTAGCTTGTGTTCAGCTCTTCCTTTTTCTCCTTTAGATAGTTCTGACCATGCAATGATCTCTTTAAATCTTTCATCTTTTGCTTCCTCTTTATACTCACCCTATCATCGCACTACTTACTACTACATTAAAGCTTTTTTTTGTGATTTTTTTCATGGCTGTCCTTTGGGCAGATGTCTTTTCTCTTTTTGTTGAAAAATGCACTTCCTACATAACCTCTTGGATGTAGGAAGGGATGAAAGCTTTTATTCCTTCTTGTCAGTTCTAAACGAAGCTTCATTCTACTCCATGGTTTTCACCCTCTTGTGCAGCTGCTGTATCTAATTGTACTCATTTTTTTCATCTTTTTTAAAAGACCAACTCTCTTGAGAACAATTGGATACTTTTTTATTGCAAGAAATCTATGTAAAAAGGTGCTATCAGATGCTAAGATTCATTATTTTTTTTTTTTTTTTTTTTTTTTTTTAAAAATATTCGCTTCCAACAAGGCTGCAAGCAGCCACTAATTAAAGTTGAAAGTTACTGAAAGAGAAAAGATGAAGATTGTAGAGCAAGATAACGATTGACGGACGACTTAAAAGATTGCAAATTATATGAATCAGGAAAGCAAGATGAAGGAAGCGAATTCCAAAGAGCTGATGTTCGAGGAAAAAAACTAGACGAATAAGCGTTTTTGGAGCACTTAGGAACAGTCACAGAAAAAGGATGACACTTAATTGAATGACGAGTAACACGAGAATGAATTTTAGTAGATGGCACAAGAGACGCTAGCTCTTTAGAGCAGCGCCCGTTATAGTATTTGTAGAAAAGAGAAAGAGAAGCAACATTACGACGATGTGATAATGGTTGGAGGTTGGCTGCAAGAGCAGGTCCAACAATGTTTACAATACGTTTTTGCACCTTGTCTAAAAGAGAAAGGGCATCATTAGAAGATCCGCCCCAGATATGGCAACAGTATTCCATACAAGGCCGGATTTGAGATTTATAGAGATAGAGAATAGAATCCGAAGTAAGAAAGTGACGAGCTCGATAAAGAGATGCAACCTTAGCAGATGCTAATTTTGCAACTGATTTGATATATGGTTTCCAAGAAAGATTGGAAGTAAGAGTTAATCCTAGAAGATGAAGAGTAGGTGACTCATCGAGTACATCACCGTTCATAAATATAGGAAGATCTAAATTATTGCGATAACGATTGGCTGAAAAAAATTGAGTTTTATCTGAATTAAAGTTCACCAGCCACTGTGAGCCCCATGCTGTAGCAGAAGTGAGATCCTTTTCAAGCTCAAATGCCCCCTCCAAGCAATCAGAAGGTGTTGGTTTCTTATCACGACAAGAGTAAATGGTAGTATCATCAGCAAACAATGCCACCTTAGATGTGAGAATATCTGGAAGATCGTTAATGTAAATTAAAAAGAGTATAGGGCCAAGGATAGAACCTTGAGGAACCCCTGAAGTTACAGAATAAGAAGAAGAGTGTTGTCCATCGAGGACAACTTTTATGCTACGATTGGAAAGGAAGGATTCAATGATCTTAAAGATGTTGCCGGATACACCATAAGAAGAAAGCTTATGGAGAAGACCAGCATGCCAAACTTTATCAAAAGCTTTTGAAATATCAAGAGCGATGGCCTTAACCTCTCCACCTTGCACGATAAAACCTGTCAGTTATTACTGTTAGCAAATCAGCTGTAGAACGAGAAGATCGAAATCCATATTGATGGTCAGAAAGTAAGTTATTAGATTCAAGATGAGAAATTAAGTGTTTGTTAATTAAAGATTCAAAAACCTTGCTTATGATAGGAAGAAGACTAATGGGACGGTAGTTAGACAAATCGGATCGCTCTCCAGAATTTTTGAAGATAGGGATAACAGATGCCGCTTTCCAGCAGGCTGGAAAGCAAGACTCTGATAAGCACTTGTTGAATAGTTTTGAGAGTATAGACGACAGCTCCGGAGAACACTTCTGCAAGACAATAACAGGTATGTTGTCCGGGCCACAAGCTGTAGAGGAGTCTAGGCAGGAAATCACTTTAGATACAGATGCTGGAGTGATATGAATGTCAAGCAATGGATCAACCTGTTTGTTGGCAATATCAGGTAGAACGCAACTAGTGGAATCAAGAGATGATATTGATGAAAAGTTTTTAGCAAACAATTCGGCTTTGTCTTTAGGTGAGGTGACAAAGTCTAAACCATACAAGAGAGGTGGAATTATAGATTTGCCCTTATTATTGATATTATTAAAGATTCTCCAGAAGTCACGAGAGCCTAATTTTTGAGATGAGATACAAGATTTCATGAACTGAGAATAGCGGGTTTTGGCGTTAGACAAAACCTTTTTACAATTGTTTCTAGCAGTAATAAACAGACGTCTGTTTTCTGGAGAATTGTTTTGCTGATAAATATGGAAGTAACGGTTTCGATTGGCAATCGCAGCAGCACAGTGTGAAGAAAACCATGGAGGAGAGTGAGGCTTGACCTGGAATCGTAGAGAGGGAATAAAAGATTCCATGCCAGCCTGAATCCACGAAGTTATGTAAGAAGCACATTTGTCGACAGGAAGACGAAAGATTTCTACCTCAACAGAAGAAAAGTTACTTCGAAGACCTTGAATATTAGTGAATGATAGGTTTAGAGAACTTGGTGATGATGATGGTTTTTTGTGTTTTATAGTTTTTGGTACTTTATTCATTTTAAATTAGATTGAAGAACTTTACTCAAAGCATAGATAGTACTCAGAACACTGTTTAATAGCCCAAGCAATTGCCTTATTACTACTAATAAACCCTAAGCCGTAACAAAGGGCTCCAAATTTGGCCTCCGCAATGCACACCAAAAGTGCAAACATGGACACCATCCATGCGCAACATGGCACTGTTAAATACTTTGATATTTTTCTGCTGTTGATGGAATCAGCCTCTCTGAGAGCTACCACAGAGTTCGGGAAACCTGACTACCAGCCGGCCTCAGAACCATAAAACTGAGTTTTAGAGCTGTACCCTCATTAGGAGATAATAGAATGAGTTGCCTAGTCATAAAAACAGAGACACAAGCAAAACCCATGCATTGAGTCAAGAAGATCCAGCACTCAACATCCTAAACTGGAAACAATGTATTAATATACATCTGCGCCAGCCTAATAGATGAAGAAGGGGTGCGAGGCTGGTCAACAGATAGAATCTGTTTACCCTTTAAATTACCATTATTCTCAGTTTACTAAATATCGTATTTTGTCTCAGAAGTTAGGCTTTAGAGACTTTTAGAAAATCTTCAACAGCGTCATTAACAAAGGTCTAACATTCCATCTCTCATTTATGGGACTGATCTTAATACTTCTTCCAAGGATAAGGCAGAACTATTTGCAAAAATCTTTTCTTCTAATTCGAATCTAATGGCCACTCTGTTCCTTTCATTCCTATTAAACATGTTAACCCTTGTTAGACATTCAAACCACTCCAGCTTCCTTTGCTAAAGTCATATCTTGATTAAACTCTTCTACGGCGTGTGGTTCAGACAACATTCTTGTCATTGTCTTACAAAATTTTTTCTTCATAACTCTCTTCAACTCTCTCTAAACTATTTAATAAATCTTGACTGAGTCTTTTTTCCTGCCTGCTGGAAATTGGCATATGTTGTTCCAATTTTCAAAAACTCCGGTAAACATTTTGACCAATCAATCATCAGATCAGTCTTCTTTCTGTTATTAGCAAGGTCTTTAAGTCTTTGATCAACAAATTTCTTACATCCTATCTTGAGTCAAATAACTTACTGTTAGACAATCAGTACGGTTTTTAATCCTCTCACTCTACGGCTGACTTGCTAACTGGTGTGACTAAAATATTTTATTGTGCATTAGATAGAGGCAGAGAAGCTAGGGCTATTGCTTTTGATATATCTAAGGTTTTTGAAAAATTTTGGTATGGTAGTCTTCTCCATAAGCTCGTTTCATGTGGTGTATCGGGGAAAATTTTTGAGATCATCAAATCGTTTTTTTCTAACAGCTTTATTAAAGTCATCCTCAAAAGTCAACACTCTTCTTTATTTCCAGTCAATCCATTTGAAATGCAAATTTTGATGCTGAGAAAAATTTATCTACTTTAAAATGTATTTTTTTCAATAAACTGTTACCACCTGCTTTTCTTCTTTAATATGAATCATATTTATTTTTTGCCATAACAACAAAAAATACGAGGTAATTAAGGTAAAACATAAGGCTTATAGTTTTATAAAAGTAATATATGTAAATATAATAATTGTTCTTAAAAATCATGACTTATTCAAGAAAATAAACATAAAACAGTTACTGGAACCAGTCTCAAAAAACAAATCCATTCCAAGAGTATATGGTGCAACACTCTAAAACACCTATTTTCTAATATAAACAAACCATTGCTAAGACTGTTGCTAATTAAAAATTTTATCTTCATTACAAAACTTGCTATTTTAGAGTATTTTTAAAATCATTTGCTATAATGATCTATATATATTTGGGATGTAGAATGTTTGGGTTTTAAGAATATATAATTTTTGAAAATTAGATTTTTTTTGATTTTTTTTTTTAATATAGGACCACCTTAAGTCAATTGTTTATTTATTTTTTCGGTTGTAAATTGATTTTATTTTATTGTTGAAGAAATTTTTTTTTAATTTTTCTTTAAATAATTTTTTAGATAAAGTGGTCAGTATTTTTGATCTATCTAAGGTCTATTGGAATTTTCATGGTATTCTTTGCTCTTTTTCTCGGTTTAATAACAGAAGGGTTTTCACTTTGTTCACGCATATGGCTAGCTGATTGGAGTTCTAACAGCAATGTTTCACAAAAAAAACGAAATATGTATTTAGAGGTGTTTGGTGGATTAGGTATTGCTCAAGGTTTTTTTACTTGGTTACAAGCTTATATTATAGGATTTGGAGTAACGAAAGCATCAAAAGATCTTCATGATAAACTTCTAAAAAATGTTCTTCGATGTCCTATGCTCTTTTTTGAGACTACTCCAGTGGGAAGATTAATCAATCGATTTTCAAAAGATATAAACATAATTGATGAATCAATTCCAAAAAGTTTAAAATCTCTTCTACCATGCTTTTTTACTATATGCAGTGCTTTTGTTATTATTTCTTATACTGTTCCTTTATTTATTGCTCCTCTCTTACCAATTGCAGCTGTTTACATTTTAATTCAGGTTAGGTTATTTTGATTTCTTACTCTGGTTAGGTTATATACTTGACTTAATTTATTTATTGTCATTTTTATCTAATTATAAATATAAAATAAGATTATTTAGCCTTAGAAATTGTTGTTATCAAGTTTTCTGTTTTTGTTATATAATATCTTGTTTTTTTAATTTTTCTAGAGGGTTTATGTGACCTTTTCAGTTCAGATTAAGCGTATTGAATCTGTCAGGCGATCACCTATCTACAACCATTTTTTTGAAAGTATTAATGGTGTATCTACTATACGTGCATATTGCTTAAATGATGAGTTTATATCAGAAAATGAATCTAAAATTGATTTTAATCAAGAAGCTAATTTTCAGATACTTTGCTCAAACAGGTAATTTAAAAGGTAACTCAGCTAAAAAATAAATACTAAATAGAGACACAGGTAAAAATTAAATACTAAATACAGTCTTTCATTACAAAATATTACATTATATTTTTTCATTACAAAATCTTTTTTTTTTGTTTCCATTGCAAAATCTTTTTTTTTTTTTTGATTTATACAGAGTATGAAAAATATTTTTTTTTTTATTATAAAGTCTTCTTCTTATGATTTTTATAAATATAATGTTATTATAAATTTAATTTAAAGTTTATATAGTTTTCAAAATCAGCTCAATATTCGTAACATTATGCAGGTCATGCAGGGCCATCCTTAAGGGGGCAGAGGGGTTGTCTAACCCCCTAGTAAATTAATCATTTAGCATATTTGGATATAAATTGAATTTATAAATTGGATCTGTAGTTGGCAGTCTGTAAATGTTAGCCATCGAGGACTTTTTTTTTACAGCTCTTAGTTGGCAAAAAAATTTTTTAAGCCTGACTCGGCAAAAAATGTCATCCCACCCCTCCCCCACCTCACTGTGTTTCATCAACAAAGATTCATCAGAAATAAATGATCAAATTAATAAAACTTCAATTTATACAAAAATTAAATTACAGGAAGTTGCAAATGTCTTAACTACTGTAAATTTTCACACATTTGTGGAATTTGCTGACACTATTATAAAAAGAATTATTTAGAAATGATTACTTATGCTTTTTTTAAAATGTTTTTTTTAAAAAAAAGGTATTTAATGTAAATATTATTTGACTCATTTATTTTTATAGTTTTTTAGGAGAAACTTTTTTTTGTGCCTACATTTAGAAATTAATTCCGATTTTTTGTTTAAAAAGCATTCTTGATTTGCATGTGTAATTATTTCATATTTTTCTTGTAGGCTGCTTTAATGTAAGAACGGGCAGTTATGACGGAGCAGAAATTTGTGAATTTGTTGGACTATATATTTTAAATTTGTTAAGTAAAATAATCAATATAAAAGATTTAGGCCTTAATCGCGACGATGGTTTAATAGTAATGCGTAGAAAATCTGGTCCACAGCTCAATAAAGTTAGAAAAAATATTATAAAAATTCTTTAAAATATTGGCTTTCAAATCAAAATAAAACATAAATTTAAAAATTGTGAATTTTCTTGATGTCACATTTAACCTCTCTAATAATTCATATAAGCCTTTCAAAAAACCAAACGATGAATTATTGTATATTAATATTACCTCAAATCATCCACCCCAAATTCTAAAAAAAATCCTGATTTAAATTAATAACAGACTAAACCAAAACTTCTCCAATGAAAATGTATTCAATTCCTCTAAACAAATATTTGAAGATGTCCTAAAAAAAAGTGGTTTTAAAAATTTTGAACCAAAATTGACCCTGAAAAAAAGAATACAAAAAGACGAAATAGAACTAGAAATGTAATTTGGTTCAACCCCCCATATAGCAAAAATGTTTCCACTAACATAGGAAAAGTGTTTTTAAAATTGGTCAATAAGCATTTCCCGCCCTCTAATAAATTACATAAAATTTGTAATCGAAATACAAAAGTTAGCTACAGTTGCACAAAAAATATGGAAAGAATTATAAAAGGTCACAATAATGCTTTGTTAAACAAAAAAGAAATCGTAAATGAAAAAACTACAGAAAATTGTAATTGTGAACAAAAAAACAATTGTCCAATGAGTGGAAGTTCTTTATCAAAAAATGTGGTATATAAATGTGTTGTTTCCTCTAAGAATGTACCTGATAAACAATATATTGGCATAACAGATGGTGAATGGAAAAAACGTTTTGCCAATCATAAGCAATCTTTCAAAAATAAAAAGTATTTATAAGATACCATGCTGTCAAAATATATATGGGAATTAAAAGAAAAAAATGTTGATGATTTTATACTGAATTGGTCCATTCTTAAAAAAGCGCCTGCATATAACAGTATTTCCAAAAAATGCATACTCTGCCTACAAGAAAAATTTGAAATAATTACACATGCAAATCAAGAATGCTTATTAAACAAAAAATCGGAATTAGTTTCTAAATGTAGGCACAAAAATAAGTTTCTCCTAAAAAACTATAAAAATAAATGAGTCAAATAATATTTACATAAATTACCCTTTTTTTAAAAAAAAACATTTTAAAAAAAGCATAAGTAATCATTTCTATTCTTTTTATAATAGTGTCAGCAAATTCCACAAATGTGTGAAAATTTAAATTTTCACACATTTGAAAAATAAAAAAAAATTTGTGAAAATTTAAATTTTCACACATTTGAAAAATAAAAAAAATTTTTAAAAAAAGCATAAGTAAATTAAAATAAATAGTAAGTAAATAAATTTGTGTAAACTTTGAATTAACTCAATAATCATAATAAAAAATAAAATAGAAAACAAAAAGTAAAACAAAAGGATATATTTAAATATTATGATGAGAGAAAAAAGATGAAATCACTTGAATAATAGCAACAAATGTAAAATGCAACAATAATAAAAATAATTAGCTACAACACCACAAAAAAAATGCACAGCAATATAAACAATACACATACTTTAAATGCTTTAGACAAGTCAATCAAAATAGCACCAGCAAATGTTTTAGACAAGTCAATCAAAATAGCACTAGCAAATGGCAAATGTTGAAGTAATAATAAGTTTATTTTCTTTCAGTAGAAAAAAAAAACGGTTAGAAAAAGGAACCTCAGCTTTTTTGTATGTTGGTTACATTTAAATACATATTAAGTGACTTTTTCTGTAACATAGCTCTATTTTTTTATTATTATTGTAACTATAAACTAAAATACATATTATTATAACTATAAAGAAAAAGGAACAATAGAAAGGTATAGCTAAAGCTATTCATAATAATTAAAACTATAACAGAAAAAGAAAAAATAGCGCATAAATTTAACTATACACATATATAATATATATTTTGGTAGATCTATGTTGTAAATTTTATATTTTATTTATTTTTATTAATTTTTATAACTATTATTATTTTAATTTCTATTCATTTTTATTTTAAATTTATTACCCATTTATAATTTGTATACATTCTCATTTAGGTTTATAATTAGTTTAATTTTTTTTAAAGATTTTAAACTTAATATTAAAGCGTTTTGCCTCACTTGAATAAAACGTTTTAAAAAATAAGTTTTAATCAAGTTTGTTACGTTTTTAATTGCGTTTGAAACAAATAAGTAATTTGTTTCAAACGCAATTAAAAACGTAACAAAAGTAACTTTTACTTAGAGTTTAATTAAAAGAAAGCATTGTTATTTAAATTTTTTTTTCAAGGTTTAGATTCCACATTTTGTTATAAAAATGACTTCCCTTATTCTTAAGACTTAATAAAAATGAGACAAAAAAATGACGATCTTTTTTAAACTCCTGTTTCATTGTATCACATTATATTTAAATGATAGTTGCTAAAATTTGTCATCTTATAAAAAAAAGAATCAGAATCAAAATAATGACCATAACGATGAGCTCTCAATGTTAAAATATGTTAAAGCCTACAGTTACCTAGCCTATGTATTTTAAACACTAACAACGCACATTAATATAAATTATCATACATTAATATAAATCTAAATCTTTTTTTTTTATTTTAAATATTTTTAAACCTCTTACACATTTTTTTAAATGTTCTTAAAAAATGTGGGTTTGATAATTTTAAACTAAAATTTGACAATCATAAAAAGCAGAAATTTCTACTTTAGAGTAGGATATGTTTGTATTTTAGGGTAGGATATGTTTGTACTTTAGGGTAGGATATGTGAAAGTGTCTTTTAAGTGACTTTCTAAAAATCTCTTTTATTCTAACAAATAATGCAAATGATTATCATGAAGCCATAAACATAACAAGATAAAAGCAAGCAAATATATAGCAAACATATATAAACAAGCAAGAAAAAACAATATTTTAAAGCAAAACCAAAAATAATAAATATGAATAATAAAATGATAAAACAAAAATGATAAAATAGTAAACATAAAATTAGGTTAACATAAAAGATAATCTTAGTCAATAATATTAAAAGTTTAAGTAAAAAAAGGAAAGATAAATAAAAAGGTAATAAATGATAAAAATGAATAAAGTATTATTATGTAAAATCAAGTTTATTTTTACTTCAGATGGTTGGAACTTTTGTTAGAAACATGTGGCAATCTTATTACTTTTTGTACAGCAATGATTTGTATTAGTCAACGAGAAAGGTTAACACCTGGAATGGTTGGCCTATCTATTTCTTATGCACTGCAGGTTAAAGTTAATTCTGAGTAAAGGTTTTAAGTAAAATAAGTTGTTTTTTGTTAAATAGAAAGTTATTTTATTGCAAAAAGTTTAAAGTTATTTAATAATAACTTATAAATTGTTATAGTATAGATATCTCAGTAACATGGTTATATAAGGAACACAATCAAAAGTTCTTGCATCACAAATTTTAATTTGTTGCTTTTCATGATAAAATAAGCCCTAAACACATTCTTGGTAGTACTATGTTTAACTTGTTTCACTATGCACCTTGCTTTTAAGGTTGTGTTGCAAAGTTGAAGAGTAATATTTTTAATAAAATTTTTATGAAAATAAGTTCTTTTTCTTTACTGTGTTTGAATACAGTTAAAAATAAAATAAGACACTAAAGAAACAAGTATTTTTTATTCAATGTTTATGGCACCCCATATTACATTTTTTTACCCCATATTTTAATTTTTTTAACCCTCTTTCATATTTTTTTACCCCATATTATATATTTTTTATCCCATATTATATTTTTTTACCCCATATTATATTTTTTTGCCCCATTATTTACTTCATTTTCTCTTAAAGTAAAATTTTTTCCTCTGTCTCAACTATAATATAACCTTTTTTCGAATATTTTAATCTTTTTTTTTATGTATTTTTACTTATTACTTAAAAAAAACTTCTGATATGCATTGGCAATATTGGCATGGTAGACCCCACACCTGGTATAATTGCCCCTGGGTAAATTACTTCTATTATTCAACATTAATATATTAACCAATGTTATGCTATCAGTTTATATATCAAACATATTAAGAGTTGTCATCAAATAAATATTCAACAGCTAGTTTTGAATTGCTTTTGAAGCTTTTAAAAAGAAAAAACTTACTATATTTATGTTTATGTTCTGTAATATTTTAAATATAATCTCTGATGCAGCATGAGCTCAGTTATTAACTAGTGACCTAAACTATAAAATTTACACTCATCTTTATCTCTAGTATTCTGTTAGATGTAATAATATTCTGAATACATTTCTAAAATATCCCCATCAATGTTTTAAAGTACTGGAAGTAACTTCTTTTAATAGAAGAAACAACTTCTTTTAACTACTCTGGGTAAGGATAGGTTTAGGATCATCATTATGACCTTGCTACTAGTATCATGTAACCCAGTACTTCTTATACCATGCTCTGCTGCCTTGTAAGGTTTGCTTTTTTGAGGCAATGGCCAAGAGAAATGAACTTTAAATTAAAACTCCGCCTTTTTTGGACACTTAGTTGAATAAAGTCTAGAAATGTTATTTTGATAAAAATACTCATTTTGGGCAGATGTTAACTCAAGGATGAGGAAAGGCTATAGTGTCTTGATAAAAATACTCAATTTTGGGCAGATGTTAACTGCATTCAGCTACTGTCTTGTAGAAGGCCTCCTAGGCAAAGACTTTAGTAATAAGCATAATTCTGTTAATAGAATTAGAATAGTTTTGTTATTCAGCTTTGCCTCCCTTCCTTATCTATTAGGCTGGCGTAGATGTAATTCAGTGTTACATTGTTTCCTGCCCAGAATAAAGAATGCTGGATCTTTCTTGCTCTACTCATTGATTATACTTGTGCCTTTTTGATAGTGGCTATGCAGCTCTTTTTTTTATCTCCTAGGGTACAGCTCTAAATCTCAGTTAAATGGTTCTGAGGTTGGCTGGTAGTAAGGCTTCCCAAACTCTGTGGTAGCTCTCAAAGAGGCTGATTCCATCAACACCTGTAAAATACTAGATTAATAAGTGTCGTGCTGAGCATGGATGGTTTCCATGTGAATGCTTTTATTGTGCACTATCGAGGCTAAATAAAAAGCCCTAAATTATGACTTGGGTTGATTTGCAGTACTGAGACAACTGCACAGCTTATTGTTTGAAATGCTGTGCTTCATCTATCAATGAGTCAAATTCTTTTTTAATTTACGCCATGCTTAAAGTAATCAAAATATAAAACATAAAAAACCAGTCCAACCATCTAACTGTTTATACATATTTGATTTTATATTGTTATTATTATTGTTGTTGTTGCTGTTATTATTATTAAAATTACAAAAAATTACACAGAGAGTAATTACCAAAAAAACTAAAGACTTGAACTGAAAAGACTGAAGGATAACTCTATAACAGTTAAAATTTCTTCTGTCAATTTTGTTTTTGAACAAGTTTAAAGTTTCCATATTGATAGTTTCGTAGTTCAAATTATTTTCAAATTATTTTTTTTTTCAATTTCAAAAATGGCAAGGTTAATTTTGGTGAAGAATTTTATGGAGGTTCCGAATCTGCAAAAAACAATTTTTTTAATTATGTCTTGCTGGGTGGGTCAGCGCTGTTTTGAATGGAAAAATGACTAAATTGTGGCTAATTAACAGGGCAAAACCATAAGTAAAAAAAAAAAAAAAATTAATTTTTGATCAACTCAATAATTATTGAACTTTAAGAAAATTGAATTTTTAGTTCAAAAAGTCGTAAAAATTAACACAGAAAAGGAGTTAAGAGTATTTTTACAAAAATCAGGCACTTTTTTCATATTTTAGACAAAAAGTGTTATGGTAAAGTGTGTTGTTTATTTCCTATTTTTATCAAACTTTAAAAGTAAGGGGAGTTCATTTTTATGGGGATTTTTATAGGGAATCTGAATCTGAAAAAATAAATAAAGATAAAATGTGTCTTGTTGGTGGGAACGCTTAGGTTTCAAAAAAAAATGACTAAAAAATGAATAATTAAAGAGAAAAAATTATAAATTAATTAAAAAAAAAAATTTTTTTAATATTTAATAAACTAAATATATACAATGTTGAAACATATTTTGTTAAAAATAATTAACTAATAGTTAGTCAAACACTTTTGTTATAACAAACAGTATATTATATACTAATACATTTTATAATACATATTATATAATACTGATATCTTTATTAAAATTTACATATAATTAACAATCAATAGTTTATAAATTTTGCCTAAAATTTGTGAGTCTAGGTAAATTATACTTAGAATTGTTTGTGCTCATAAAACCACTACTGATTTCTTATGCTCTTATATATTCTACTTGCTTGTCATGGGAATATGTTTTTTCACAAGGAATTTAATTGGAATAAATATGTAAAGGTCTCTTTAATGCAAACATGCAAACAAAAACTTTGAAAAAGTGACTTTAGGAGAACCACTTATTGTTTTGCCAGACAAAATATTAATTGATCTTTTGGCTGATCAGGCTTACAAACACAGAATTGTAACAGCAATAAGATCGGAGTGTTACTTGAAAATTTATAAACCTTGAAATAGGTCCTATTTCTCACTCCAGATGGCTCACTACAGCCAATCATTTTTGTAGACTGTGGTTTTCGATTCATTTTCTAACAGAAAAAAATCTCAGAAATCTACATCTTATTATTGAATTTATAGTTGGTGTGTATTTTCCTTGCTGGTTTTAAATAGAGGTAAAACGCTCCTTGTTAGATGGACCTTAGCATATTTTATTCCAATTGAAACAACTAAAATATAAAAAAAGGTTATTGCAATAGAATGAAAACTGTAAAGAAATCTGCATGGTTTTCATTTAGTGAATGCATTATTCAGACTCTTTTGCAACCCGAAAATGAAGAGAAATGAAAGTTAGGAGTTGCTAGAAATTAGAAAGGATGATAATACTCAGTTTGGGAGTTTCAGTAAGAATTCGCAAAACCCCATTCATAAATACTGATGCTGATAAATTGACCAATCAAATTGAGTGGAAAGATATACCAACCACTACTTACCACAAGCTTCAAAACCCATGAAGTCAGAAAATATTTTCACGAGCCTATGGTTGTTCCAACTCGGCCATGCCATTCCCAATCTATCAAACATCGCATTAAGCAGGTTTCTTTTTTATACAATTACAAGAATATAATAACTTATTACAAAATTTTTAAAAAGTTTTTGTACAAGTCTCTGTAACCTATATTAAACATTCAAAATAATTTAGTCATTAAAAAATTTTTAATAAGTTGACTTTTTAATTTTTTAAAATGTGACATTTTCATAAAGTTCAACATATGATAATTAAAAATCTGGACAAAATTAGAAATGGTATAACTTTTTAATGGAGTCATCTTTTTTAACAATTTAAAAAGTATAATAACAAAAAACATCTAAATGATAAAAATAAATAGATTTATAAGTTTTTCATGCCATGACAACAAACAGTGTCTACTCTTGTAAATGTGGTGGCAGCAAGCCGATGTACACAATCGATTTTTTTAATTGAAAACTCTATCCGCTTTTTAAGTTTGTCTAGGTTTTCAGCTTGCCAGTTTTTTATTAGCACATTAGCAGGATTATGCTCTTTTGGTACAAATTCAATATTTTTTGCTTTAAGATAACTTTGTACTTTACATGAATAATGCGATGAAGCTAGATCAGACCAAAAAACAATATTGTCATTTGTATGATATTTTTCAATGAATTTCTCCAATCTAACAAGACATTTTGAAATATACACATCTTCATTGACTGCTTGGCCTGGCGGAGCAATGTACTGCTGAGAGATTCCCTTTGTAGAGAAGGCAATCCAAACAAGTAATTTTGGCTCAAATTTGTCTTTTCTTTTTAACCTTACATCATTTGATGCGGCATTTATGTCAGAAGAGTAAAATCCAGCATTTCCAGAAATATTAGTGTTGCTCAAATAGAAATACGATAATAATAACAATTTTTAATCAAATAGAATCAAATAGAAATACATCAATAATAACAATTTTTTTCCGAAAAATCGAAACCAACCTGCGGCACTTTGAACAAACAGCTGCTTTTTGAGCCAGTGTTCTTTTTGGTGTTTTAGTTTTTTGTTTATAACAAATGCTAGTTTTTTGGTGAATAATTTTGCATATGTACGGTTGTGATACATGAAATTGCTTTGCAAGGCCACGCTGCGAAATACCATCCTTTTGATCAATCGATTTTTTAAGGCGCTTTATCTCTTTTGCAGGCATCTTTATTGCTTGGCGACCACTTCCGACTTTTCTTTCTGGTCCTATATTGTTCCCCTTTCTTTTAAGTATATTATAAATAGTAGATTTTGGTATGTTCTCCATTTGAAAATGATTTACAATAAAGTTTTTGTTGTCATCCGGATGCAAGTCCAAAAATCCGTACACTCGTTTTCTAAGGGAGTCTCTGTTATAAGCTTTTTTTTTTCATTTTTAATTATTCCTAAATAAATTATTTTTTAATAATACATTTAAAGAATTAAATTTGCAACAAAATAGATGTGATTGCAATTATTTATAATTTTTCCTTTGTGTTTTTATATTTACACTAACTTTTTCCAGATTTTTAGTTATCACATGTTATATATTGAGTTTAGTACAAATTTAAAAAAAAAAATTTTTCATTAATTTATAATTTTTTCTCTTTAATTATTCATATTTTAGTCATTTTTTTGTTAAAATCTAAGTGTTCCCACCTACAAGACACATTTTCTCTTTATTTATTTTTTCAGATTCAGATTCCCTATAAAAATCCCCATAAAAATGAACTCCCCTTACTTTTAAAGTTTGATAAAAAAAAGAAAAAAACAACACTTTACCGAAACATTTTTTGTCTAAAATATGAAAAAAGTGCCTGATTTTTTTAAAAATACTCTTAACTAAAACTCCTTTTCTGTGTTAATTTTTACGACTTTTTGAACTAAAAATTCAATTTTCTTCAAATTCAATATAACAATTATTGTGTTAATCAAAAAAATTTTTACTTATGGTTTTGCCCTGTTAATTAGCCACAATTTAGTCATTTTTCCATTCAAAACAGCGCTGACCCACTCATTTAAATTATTTATTTTTTTTGCAGATTCGGTTTTCCATAAAATTCTTCACCAAAATTAACCTTGCCATTTTTGAAATTGAAAAAAAAAAAAATCGAAATACCCTAATACTCAGTATATAAAAAATATTTTGCCTTACATTTTGGAGTATCTCTAGTTAACCTAAAGCTGTTATTTTTACTCTTTTTACTGTCCGATACTTGTGGAAAAAAAAAATGTTTTTGTAACAAAACTTTGTCACAACTATTTACTATTCTGAGTATTTGTGTTAGGAATCTCCAAGTTCTTCAGTCTTCAGTCAGAGTCTTTTCTCATATTTCAATTTTTTTAAAGAAGGAACCGTTTTGGTTGCTCTTTTTTGAACTTCTTCTAAATGGTTTATATCTTGTTTTTGGTAAGGATTCCAAATCAAAACAGCATGTTCCAAATGTGGTCTCACAAGCGATGTATAAAACATTTTCCTGGTTGGAACATCCAAATTCCTAAAAGCTCTATAAACTATACCCAAAGTTTTGTTTGCATTTTTTTTTCTGCTTTTATTACTTGGACCATTTTAACTTATTTGTTATAAAGATACCCAAATCATTTTTTATTTTAGTTCCTTTTTGTTCTATCAGTTCATTAGTAGTATTGACGTTTGTCATAAAATACTTGAATTTTTTTTTTAAAGTGTATAACCTTGCATTTTTTTCCATTAAAACACATACTTTAACATCTGCCCATTAATCAAAATACATAGCCAACAAAATTGAACCCTGAGTAACTTGGCTTAAAACTTCTTTCAACTTTAATGTATGCTGACCCAAAACCACTCTTGGTCTTCTATCAGATAAAAAATTGTTAAATTTTATTTTCATTGAAGAGTTTTGAATTTTGTGCATTAGTTTTAGGTGTGGTATCAAAGGCTTTTGCTAAGTCAAAATTATTGTTTAGTTCTTTATTTCATCAATTGTTTCTAAAAGTAAATTGGTTATACAAGATTTATAAAAAACAAAGTTGTGTTGATTTTTTTTAATGAGATTATTTTATAGAAGGTGATGCAACATTTTATCACAAATAATTCTTTCAAGCGTTCAGCAAACAACTGATGTAATAGAATTGGCCTGTGATTTGTCGGATCTATTTTACTACTTTCTTGAAAATAGGTGTCACATTTGCTATTTTTCATTTGTCAGAAGTATTTGCATTACTGTAACTTTTTGTGAAAGTTAAAGAAAGTGGGTATGGTAGAGCAGCACTGCATTTTTTTAATATAATTAACGTTGCATCATCAATCAGTTTTTTACACTTTATACATTGTATTATATATAGTTTCTTTTTTAAATTGATTTCTTTCTTTAATTTTCTTGTTAGCCATAGTGGGCCAAACTTTGTACAAACTTTTATTGATGGTACAAAATTTGCAACTGATTTGTTATAGGTTTCAATAAACAGTTTATAATATTAGAATTTTTGTTTAAAAACAATGTTTGCAAATTAACTTCATTATAAAATTGTGACATTGTGAAATTAGATTTTCTGTCTAAAAATTTTTTATTAGTTATATTTGAATGGATAGTCTTATATCTTTAATATAAAATCATATATCAATACATATATATCATGACATCTATTTGAATCGCCCAATAAAGTTTCCTATCTTATTTCAGGGATTCTGTTTTTATCAATTATAACCAAGTCTATAATGTTTTCCTTTTTAATCTTGTTTAGTTGAAACATTGGATTAAATACCATTTGAAATAGGAAACATTTGTTTAATGTTGTAACAAAACCATTTTCAAATATACTTTCAGACAAATGCTCACTAAAACCATATTAGTTTCATTTAATTTTAGGTAAATTAAAATCTCCATTAGTTAGAAGACAATCTGCTTCTTTTCGACGTTTTTACTAATTGTATTGCTACATAAATGACATCATTTACTGCTTATTTAGTTCTGCTGTTGCGTTTGGTGGTCTACTTGGTGGCCTATATTTATTTACTTGGTGGCCTACTTGGTGGCATCCCGAAAAAATTGTTCTACTTGCTACTTTTATTTTATACCAAATAACGTTAATAAAATAAAGTACTTTATAAAATATGGTATTTAAAATTTCTGAAATTCAATAGTTTTTTCAATAAAAATACAAATGCACCCCTCTTTTGCTATCATTACGGTCTCCTATATATATATATTGTAGCCAGTTAAGTCTAAATATGTACCAGAGTGAAACCAAGTTTCGCATTATAACATTCCATTATAACATAAATATTTGATGTAATAACTTTGCCCAGTCAAATTATTTCTTTTAATAAGTTAAAAGAGACAATTTGACTGGGTTGTTAATAGAAGTTGCATTTGTATACCAACATTTTATGTTGCTTAATTGATTTTTTTTATTTAGAGAAATACAATTTTTTTTAACATAGTTTAAAAAAAATTCAACATAGGTTTACTTGTAAGTTCAATTTTTGAAAGTTTAAATTTGAAAGTTCATTTTGGTTTTTTATTTGGCTATTTTACTCTGATTTTTTTAACTTCATTATTCTTGATTCCAAATGGAAAGGATTTGTTTAATTCCCCTTTTGAAGTTAATTCTTTATTTAATTGAATGCTTTTCAAAACGTAGCTTTTTGTAATTTTTTTTTTTTAATTCATTCTAATCTGGATAAATCAAAACTTTTTTGAAATTTTCATAATCTTTTAATTGATTGGCAGCTTTTAGTATGCTAAATTTATCTGAACTGTTAGGTAATTCAAGCAACAAGTATGCTACTTGTTTCTATTGATGTTTTATTTTTTATTTTTTAATTTAATAAATTCCTTTTATTTTTGTTAATTTTTATTTCACAATAATTTTTATTTCACAATAATTTTTATTTCACAATAATTTTTATTTCACAATAATTTTTATTTCACAATAATTTTTATTTCACAATAATTTTTATTTCACAATAATTTTTATTTCATAATAATTTTTATTTCACAATAATTTTTATTTCACAATAATTTTTATTTCACAATAATTTTTATTTCACAATAATTTTTATTTCACAATAATTTTTATTTCACAATAATTTTTATTTCACAATAATTTTTATTTCACAATAATTTTTATTTCACAATAATTTTTATTTCACAATAATTTTTATTTCACAATAATTTTTATTTCACAATAAAACTTTTAAGAATCTTCTCATCAAATTGTTTTTTATTTGCAGCATCAAATATAAATAAATCAGTTAAATTTTGTGCACCAAAAACAATAGCATTTTCATATCTTTTAACTCCGTCTTTCATTAAATCTATAATAACTTTTGTGTGAAAGCTTTATCTCTTCTGAGGATTTATTGCTATTTTATTAAATAATTTGCTCAATTCAAAACACTGTCTTTTTTTTTTTTCTTCTAATATTTTAACTCTTGTTGTTAACAAAATGTTTTTGCCCTCTAAATTATTAATATTAGCTAAATTTTTAATGTCTTTAATTCAGACATTCTAGTAATTAATTCTTCAAGTTGCTGCCTAAAAACATGATTCCTCTTTGGTGCCATTTGATAAATGCTCTATACTAATATACTATTTATACCTCCACACTAGTATAATGATTAGTTTATAAAGATAAAACAGTTAAACTGCTTAAATGCTAAACTGTAGGTTTTAAAAACACAACAGCCATATTTAATTGTGCTTTTTTTTTCTTTAACAAATATTTGTGGTCTTTGAACTTACTTTCCATCAGTTGGATCTTAGTTTTTCCAAAATTCACCAGAAATGCTTGCTCTTTGTGAGACTAATTTCAGAGGTAAATAATGAGGCACATAATAATACTATGATGTTTTATAACTTACC
The DNA here is from genome assembly GCF_038396675.1 of Hydra vulgaris. Taxonomy (NCBI): domain Eukaryota; kingdom Metazoa; phylum Cnidaria; class Hydrozoa; order Anthoathecata; family Hydridae; genus Hydra; species Hydra vulgaris. The sequence continues at coordinate 26,812,279 of NC_088920.1, forward strand.
ACTGAATTTTTATTCTATAAATAAAATAATACTCTGTTGCATAAACAACATACATGCTAAGCATGATGCTTTCAAAGAAACTTGACAAATATAAACAAGAAGTTAGATAACATTTGACAAATGATTTATCAACCTCTTTTAGACTAGCGAAATTGTATTTAATTGCATAATAAAATTGTGTTTATTAGTAAATTAAACGAATACCTGAATATAGCTATTAAA